>NC_090440.1:1546456782-1546758191 GCF_031143425.1 Pleurodeles waltl
CACTCCCGCTAGCGGTTACTGGGAGAGTTGCATTGATTAAGATAATAGTATTACCTAGAATGTTATATTATTTTGCAACCATCCCACTCATTATACCGAGGGTGGTATTTAAAACAATTTCGTCCTTGATTACAGGATTTATATGGGGAACCAACAGACAAAGGATAGCATTGCGCACCCTCCAGAGAACAACAGCAGAGGGTGGTTTGACTGTTTATGACTTTGAATTATACTATTGGGCGAGCCAACTCCAATGGCTGGCGCGATTCATCAGAGCACCCCCAGTGGGGGAAGCACTGAGAACCCCTCTCCACTGCCCCAGTGATAGAATTCTGGGCATTCTACTAAACCCCAAGAAACACAATAAAACACTTCCGATAGAATGGGAAGCAGCACGTCACTGCTGGGAACAATACCTAAAACAAACACACACCAGAACACCGTACTCACCAGAGGCCCCCCTGATCTGTATAGGAACCATCACAGGAAATCATGTAATAAGGGGTATCACCCAATTCATGGCACTTCAGATCGACACCATAGGAGCTCTATATAATAACGGGAAACTGTTCCTAACCTTTAACGCAATTGCTAGGACTCTTCGTAGACAATGGGATACAGGACTAGAAGAGCCCCCCAGGCATAACACCTGTGACCAAATATGCACTATAGGAGACCAAGGGAAGTTAATATCAGGGATATATACATCTCTACTAACCAGCATATGTCTTCCCTTAAATAAACGTAAGACCAAATGGCAGGGGGAACTGGATGTTACAATAGATGACACACAATGGACCAGAATAACCACACACATATATACAGTTTCCAGAAATGCCAGGTTTAAATTAATAAACATATATGTTTATCACAGAGCTTACTTAACCCCCTATATGATATCAAAGATTTATGGTGTAGAAAATGCCAGCTGCCCCCGATGTGCAGAACTAGCAGCAGGGTTGCTGCACATGCTCTTGAGTTGCCCTCTAATCGGGGACTACTGGATGGGGATATTTGAAGCACTCTCCACTTGCACGAGCAGAACACTATCCCGATCAGCCATGGTGGCGGTTTTGGGAGATTTCCCTCGCCCCAGCAAGCGTAAAATCACAAACAGATTCATAGACCTGGCTTTGATACTTGCAAGGAGAGAAATAACTTCACACTGGAAAGATCCGAAGGGACCACATATAAATTGTTGGAGAAATGCATTAATCAAGTGGGCGGAAACTGAAGGGACAGTATTACTAAGGGAAACACTCAGGGGCCTAGGAACTAGAGACAATGCTCAGCATTGGAACATGATACTGGACAATTTTAGAACACCTGACACTTCTAACTCTGATGCAGAGGCAAATTTATCAGAGTCAGATCATGTATAGTTGATCAAGACATTCCTGTTGAAAATCGTACAAGAGACCAAATCAGTGATTCATTTGTGAACTGAACAAACACCTCTGTATAATTGATGGGAAGTGCGAAAGGGGAGAGTGAGGGGGAGGAGGAGTTACAAAGAGATGGGAAGTTATTTTGTTTTTGTATGCGTTTCATGCAATTATAAAGCAATAAAAGAGATCTTAAAAAAAAAAAATGGGTATTTTAGTGTAGGACCGAAACCCAGAGATGGGCAAGAAGAAGCAATCAAATGTAAAAAACACACCCCCTCATAAGAACATAAATCAATATTAAATTATATTTCAGGTGCAATGGGGGCTATAGATAAGCAGATCACAAATGTAGAAGAAAGACTACTATTAGAAAGGAGCCCTATAGAGGCTTTACCTTTGCATAATAATCTCTCAAACTTAGACCATGACCCCATACACCAGTCTAAGGTAATAGAGAGTAGGAACCAGGATGAAGCCCTAAACAGCTGTATTCAATACGCAAATGAGTCCATACTAGAGGTTGATGACTTCCCCCCTCCACCTAAACGTATACAGAAGCCTTGAGTACTTCAAAGGGGAAGTGCTTCAAGCCCTTTGACAGCCGAACCTCGTAATAAGGATGATATAGGCATTCAACCTATCGGACAGTCGCAAACCAAAACCGTCACAAAGAAACTCCCCCAGAAGATAATTTAAACTACAGCAAAAGTACATGTAAACATTCTAGAAACAATTAAAGCCTTAGAACTCATAGTTAAAACATAATTTAATATTTTTCTAAATCGTTTAATTCAAGTGGAGTGTAATGTGACGTCAATCCTTGACCTAGTGAAGACACGATCGGTTGATCCAATCTCTATAACCCCTCAACCTAATGGTATAACCGATTCAAATTTACATCCAGTAACGGAGCTGCAACCCCGTCGATGACATCTTCACCAAGCAGCCTCCCATAAAGCCCTGTATACATGCAGGCTGCACCGGTAGCATACATCAAACTATGACGGTTCATACAACCACAAGTGGCTCTGAGATCTATAACACGTCCCACCCTCCCTCGGATACTCCATTTCTCCCAAGCAATATTTTACAACTACCCCCGCAGAGACCCCCTATGTAGTGGTCCTTGCGAATGTTCTTCCCATACCCGGCAAGAACCGGGAAGCATGGACACCATCAAGAAACAAATCCTTAAATAGGATAGGATCTCTAATGGAGCCTGGCATGAGTGACACACTATTTGAAGATATAAAAATGGACAGGAGAGGTAAATGGGTAGGTAGAAGCCAGAAAGAATTAATGGGAGACTGTGTGGTACTCTCATTCAAATCTCCAAAATTGGTAGAAAGAATCTTATGGGGTACAAGCCTTCGACAAGTATTTAACCATGGTATCTCATTACTTCCATTAGGCTATTTCTATCAAGGTAATAAGGGCCAGGACCAACCCAAAAAAAGGACCCTCTCTTTACGGAAGAGAATTGAGTGTAACAATGTTGTCCTTATTAGTAACAGATTTCAAGCCCTCTTGCCTCTGGAAGAACTGGACTAACTGTTGGATGATCAGGCCGGCAGTAGCAGGATGTTCATCTCTGCGGAAAATTTACCTGATCCATTAAACAATAATAATGGTATGGTGGGCAGTAGTGGGGCAGCACTCATGGGAATTAATAACGAACAGTACAATACCAGATCTGGAGTGCGTGATGGAGGAGATCTTGTTCACTTGACCACCCACTCATCCACCCCTCTTAACGAGGTAGATCATGCTGCCCTTGATTTCATATGAGTCAGGGGTTGCAAGACCAGGCCTCGATCTTTTGTTGTGGAATGTGGCAGGCCTTTGCAGTAAAATTGAAAATACCGAATGGTTAGGCTTTATCGGACCATTTTCTTATTTGTGCCTCCAAGAGACTTGGGCCCTCATTACAACCCTGGCGGTCGGTGTTAAAGCGGCGGTAATACCGCCAACAGGCCGGCGGAAAACAAAACAATTACGACCATGGCGGAAATTGTCAACATAGACAGCCACTTTAACACTCCGACCGCCACGGCAGTGGAAACAAACAGCTCCGCGGACACTGCCAACAGACAGGCGGGAGACAAAGTACCGCCCACTGTATCACAAGAGGCCGATCCGCCACACCAATGCTATCAAAAGCACGGTGGAAACAGTACACAGAAGGGAAAACACTCATCGCTCAACACCCAACAAGGAACCAGGACGCCATGAAGCCCGAACTACACGTACTGCCCATGTTGGTTTACCTCCTCTTCTACCAGGAGTACGAACGGCGGCGACCACGGTGAGTACTGCACATACAACACAGGGGAGGGGGGAGGAAAGAGAGTGACACACACATGCAACACCCCCACCCTCACCCTCACACACAACAACACACACAAAAATACATGCAGCAACATTACATATACACCCCCCACCCCCTGGAAGAACGCAAGGACAAAAGGAAATGATTGTAACCATTGTAATCATTAAAAATCCATTAGTCAAAAGTCAAAATTCAGTATATACAAATATGTACACCAACTACACAAGTCCGGATAGTGTACTAATCATTGTCTGTGGACCACTGGGCCCAAAATGCATGGGCGAGGCTCACACATTATACCTGACTGGAAACTGAGAGAACACTGCTAAGGCATCAGATCGAAAATATACAGGCACCTCAGGGGGAGGGGGCCACCTCAGCCTGATGAACGCACAACGCCACTGCTGCACGAGGGGGCTCCATGCCCATTGATGTATCCTGGGGAGTGCAAAGCCACAGTCTCTTAAGTCTCTCCAGTGGGTGCTTTGCCCACTGCTTTATCCTGGGGAGTGCAAAGCCACAGTCTCTCAAGTGGATAACAGTCTCCACTGGTTCTGGAGGGGGCTTTGTGCCCAGAGTGCTTCATCCTGCCAAGGAATGAGGTAGTGGATGTATCTCTCCACTGGTTCTGGAGGGGGCTTTTTGCCCAGAGTGCTTCATCCTGCCAAGGACTGAGGTAGTGGATGTATCTCTCCACTGGTTTTGGAGAGGGCTTTGTGCCCAGAGTGCTTTATCCTGATGGTGTTGCGTGTCTGTGGATGCTGGTGTTGTTTTAGGTAGTGTCTCTCTCTGGCCTGCTTTCAAATTTCAGATAGTAAGGGTTTGTGGGTGATGTGGGTGTGTGCTTTATATTGGATTGGGTGTGTGGGTGTGGTGTGTGTATGTGTATCAGGTGTGTGTATTTCGAATTGTCCAATGTGGTTGTGTTTTGTATATGTGTGTGTATTTTGAGCGTGGTGGTGTGTACCGCCAATGGCTTACCGCGGTTGGAATCCAGCCGCATTGATTCGTGGGTCGTGATAGTTTGGGCGTATTCTTGTTGGCGTGACGGTGTTGGTTTTGTTATCGGCAGTTTATCACTGAGCTTTGGTGTGGCGGACTTGTGTGGGTGTCTGTATTGTGGCAAATTCCGGGCTGTGGGTCGTAATACCTGTAGCAGAATTCCGCGGCAGCAGCAGTATGTTGGTGGTCTTCTGCACGGCGGTAAGCGGGATTTACGGCCAGGGTTGTAATGAGGGCCTTGATGTACAGATCCCATACATATAAATGGATATAGGACATTCCATATTCCTGCGATCCCTTCCATACATGGCAGGTCGAAAGGGGGGCTTTGTACTTACATTTCAAATAAGCTCGACCTGATGAAGGTGATTAGCCTACCTTCAAATGTTTTCTATCAGCTGATTCTGTGCAAACTACAAAATTTATTACAGTTAGTTATTGTACATTTTTACAATAACGCCCCTTTGGGTAAAATCTCAACTATAATCAGACAATTGCAGGATGACTTGGGACTTGTGTGAAACTCCACCAGGAGAGAGACTTTGATTTCTGGGGAGGTGATTGTAACGCACATTTATGCACACAATTGGCTGAGAAAGGTTGTGGCCTATCTTTAGGGGGTAATGAGGCCCAAATTCATTTCACTCACAATCATTATGGTACCATACTGAAAGACACCATGTTCAAGTTTGATTTATCATTTTCAAATGGAATTCATGGCAGTAATTTGCAATGTAAACCCACCTTTAATGGCAGATGCACAAATACAACAATAGATCTTATTTTAACATCTAACAATTTCTCTTATAGCTTATCTAATCACCAGATTTATGATATTGCACTTAGCGATCACTACCCTCAAAGCATACAACTTGCTTTGCTTTCAGATAAAAAGCAGCATATGGGAACCGTGGATAATCTTAGTAATATAGAATTGGGCTCAAGAAATGGGTATTCTCTACGCTGGTCCCAGATTGAACCAATAGGCTTTATGAAGCAGCTGCTTAGTGACCCCGTTAAAGACTTCGAGATTTGGCTTCATGATAACATAAACCCACAAGAATGTATCAGAGCTTTCCCTGCAATAACACGAGGGACTAAAAAATCACTCAGTGTTAACGTGAAAACGCCAGGACCCCAGAAAAAAAAGGCTGGTTTGACTCTGAATGTACACAGGCTTATAAAAATCTCAAGAAGGCCCTACATAATTCAAAAAGAAGTAAGAGTGAGATTGCCAGACTTAGACAGGAGTCTAGGAAGGCCACAACCGGTAAGAAGCAAGCCTTCAAAACAATAATGTTATATTCTGGAAGGTAGTAAATTCCCCATTGCTGGGAGAAAGAGAATCTCCCAGCATACACATAGCTTTTACGGAAGAGGAATGGATTGCCCATTTCTCTGAAATATACTGCTCAAAAAAGGCGACTCTAGATACAGATGTCTATAGAGGTGACTTGCTGACTATTACTCCATCTTTTAGTATAAATGAGGTTATTGAAGCCATTAAAGCAAGCAAGAGTGGGAAAGCAACAGGCCCAGACGGAGTCCCAGTAGAAATATACAAGTCCATTATTGTTCTTTGGGGCCCTCTATTGACACAGGTTCTTAGAGCATGTTGTTCCACAGGTTTTATCTCAACCTGGGCAGAGTCCATTATAGTACCAACATTTTAAAAAGGCGATTGTCATAATCCTGCTTGTTATAGACCAATTTCGCTTCTCGACACTCTTGCAAAGGTAGCTGGCTGTATCATTTTGAACAGATTACAGGAGTGAGCTGAAACCAATAATATCCTAACTGACTTGCAATATGGTTTTTGCCCAGGGATAGGAACGGTAGAACAGGCTCTAAATCTAGATATTCTGATTGGTAAATACACTAAGATCAAGAAAGGAAACCTATACATGATCTTCGTAGATTTTACCTCAGGGTTTGATTGTGTGATCCACAGTAAATTATGGTCCACCTTGTTGCAACTGGCGGTAGATGAAACAACAGTCCACTTCATAAGAGAGTTATACTCTGGAAGCAGAGCAAAGGTACGGTTTGGGCTGCACACGGAGTGCACCAGTTCATTCAATATAAATCAAGGGGTACGACAAGGCTGCGTATTAGCCTTAGTTAATGAATGTAAGGATTTACCACAAATTGGTTACCGACTGATACCAGCTCTTCTGTAATCTGACAATGACGTTCTTATGGTAACCCCACTAACTTTGCAGCGTCTTCTGGCAACCTTTGTCAATTACATGGAAGAACTAGGCCTTAGAGCTAATCGCTGTAAAACATATGTGATGAACTTTGGCAGTAAGACCACTAAACATTGCCCAATTACAATCAAGGGCGAGAAAATAGATGTTACACTAACATTCTCGTACCTAGGAATCCTGTTTGGTAATAAAAGTACCTGGTCCCAATGTATTAGCTCTAGGAAACTACAATTTATTAACACTAACATGACCATAAAAAAATGTCTAAATGAGTAGGGAAGATCACTCCAAAAGACATGCTGACAATTTATAGTGCCAAATGTGTCTCTGTTGCAATGTACGGGGCAGGCCTATGGGGATATAAAAAGTGCAATGTGTTGCAGATAGCGGGAAATGATTTTTAAAGTCACTTTTAAATGTTTCTAAATCCATTTCATCATTTGTGTGTCATTCAGAACTGGGGGTTATGCATATTGCAGACTTAATAAGGATACAACCAGTATTGTTATGGCACAAAGTGTGAGTGAGAGAAGTTTAAGACACAGTGGTGAAAAAGAGACAGCTGACAGACAGAGGGAAAGGCAGGTGTGGCAGGCATATAGATGAAACCAGCGCAATAGATATATAGAGGGCAAACAGGTGAGAGAAAAGGGCCAAAAAGAGAGGCCGTAAAACACTGCAGAGAAGGGACCGGGTGAAAAAGAGGCAACAAAGAGACAGGTGAGTTACAGGTGAGTAAGAAACAGTTTAAAGAGACAGAGTGGGAGGCAGATGAAAGAACGGTGACATAGAAATACTGGTGAGAGAGAGAGAAAGAGGTGCTAAAGATGAGAGAGAGGGGATAGAAACAAGTGTGCGGAGAGGGAATCAGCAGGTGAGAGATAGTTCATAAAGGGACTGCCGGGGGGGGGGAGTTAATCTAGAAAGGTGAAAGGGAACAGGCAGATGAGAGAGGGGCGGTTAAAGGGACTGGGGCAATGTAGGTGATTTAGAGAGGTGAGAAAGGGAAAGAGACAGGTGAGGGAGTGGGATGCGTGAGAAAGGTGGAGGTACCAAGGAGTCTGGTGAGAGAGACAAGAGAGGGGGCGTGAAAGGGGAGAGACAGGTGGAAATGACTTTGTTAAGAGGGATACTATGACACGTGAAGGGTAAAGAGAAACTGATGCAATACCTTAGAGAGAGAGACAGGTGAGAGAGTGAGGTTAGATACTTTAACTGAGAGAGGTAGAGAGAATGACAGGTGAGATGCTTTACTGAGAGAGGTAGAGAGAATGACAGGTGAGATGCTTTACTGAGAGAGGTAGAGAGAATGACAGGTGAGATGCTTTACTGAGAGAGGTAGAGAGAATGACAGGTGAGATGCTTTACTGAGAGAGGTAGAGAGAATGACAGGTGAGATGTAGACGACAGACAGCTGCAAGACAGAGGAGAGAGGAAGGATGAGAAAGCAGAAACAAAATTGAAATGAGTTGAGAGAGAGCTCAGGAGAAGATATGAGTGCTTTAATAAAGAAGCATATGGATGGGAAAGAGACAGCTGAATGCGAGGGACTCGAGTAATAGGGAAATCACAAAGGCAGTATCTAAACTCTTTATCAGCCTTGTCCTTCAGATTGCAGGTAAGAGAGCTATGGACAGGGCTATGGCATAAACAGGCTGAGAAAGATTTTAACCTCCGAAGAAAAAGTACACAAAATGTATATTACATTAAAACATAAATGTAGAAGTGTTTATTTAAATTTTTAGTGCTTTGGAGCTATTCATAAGCACTGTTTAAACACCAATTGTCGAAAAACGTTACATTCTGGCATCATGTCCAACCAGCGACTCTAATCACGGCCAAAGCAGTCAGTCAGAACCTTCTCTCTTCCCCGACCAAAGCTAGTTGTTGCTTAAGCAAAATGTATTGTTGGTGCTGAAGTCCCTTGATACTATGCTTTGCATGTTTCTTTTTCTTCGGAGGCTGTTATGTAGAATATTGGGAGAATTCATTGGTCTTGAAGCTGTCTGCATTGTTGGGTGTGCCCCTCACAAGTGCTTTCGTCATTCCTGTAGTCTGTATGGTTCAAACTATATAAACATCTACCCTCACATTACTCTCCTACACCCAAGAGAAGGTGCTGGGTCATGATTGAGACATGGTTTGAGCAGTTTCAGCCATACATACACCACATCAAGACTTCGAACATAGGCCGCACAGCATTCCCATACTACTATTTACCAATGCATTGGAGTATAATGCTTAAGCAACTAGTCTTCCACTCCTTTTCACTTCAAATTCATACTTAGACACAACGATAAAACATGATAAGAGTACAGTTATGCTCTAAATCGTGACACTCCCTATGTGGGCCGCATGACACATATTCTTCCATCCATACCACTTGCATTAAATAGTTCCCTGAGGGCACAGAAAGACTTCGGGCAGCAGGTCACTCTTCTTAGTGCACAGCAGTCCACAGACAGCAGGGCAACGATGCAGGTCAGTGACTTTTTTGTTATTAATTTCCCCTCCCCCCATGCGCTGCCCTGACCCTACAAAGCACCGCATGCCTGGTTTGTTGACTTGAAGTGGTGGTGGCAGCATAGCAACTTTGAATGAATTAACAGTCCTTAAGAGGCCTTTTTTCGGTTATAGAGAGGAGTCTTGCCCACCTGTTGTGTAAAACTGCACTTCGAAATGGCACTCAGACCCTCGTACTGACATTCCATGTGCATGTTGAGTGCGTGCGTGTTTTGTGTATGTGGGGCCATACATGTCAGCAAAGATTGTGTGCAATGTTGCTATGTTTACTGGGACCAGTGGGAATCATTTTGGATGGTGGGAGGATACAGTTTCTACAGACAGTGGACATGTACTGCTGTATTCCTGTGGCTAGAGAATGGAACCCTAGATGCTGAAGTGAAGTGGGATGTCTACATGGATACCCTTAGAAGTTCCCTGAGGACCTTTTAGCAAGGGTTTGCTGATCAGATTTTACTGATTATATACACAAAAGGGGGTTAGATACTGTAGAGCCAAAGTGGGGGAGTGACTCACTAAACAAAAAGGCCCCCAGAGGCTATCAATTGCTTGATTTCAAACACACAATACAGTACATCAATCCTGCGTGTGTTAACTCATTTCTTTATCATATTGTTGATTTCAAAAATTAAAGAAAATTATTTCATGGTACAAAAAGGGACACCTCCAGCCTCAAAACATTGTTCAGTTGTAGTAAACAAACCGACTTAAAACCTAACATACAAGACATAGATGCAAACAGGGACGGCTTTAGGACTGGTGGCGCCCCCCAATCCCATGACCTCCTCAGTTTCACTCACTACCACCCGGCAAATGTGCTCTCATCTCCCCGCTCCATTGCTCCCCTTTCACATACGTTCATGTGTTTTAAAGCACTTGTAAAGGCTGGCTTTACTAATCCACTCAGCTAGCCACACAAAATATAGGGTCATATTTAAGAGCCCCTATCGCCATCCAAATGCCAAATTAGAGTTTTTTTAAAAATTTTAATGTGGTGTTAGAAGGCCAAAAATGCTGTGCCATATTTACAAAGTGGCACAATGCATGCGTTGCGCCACTTTGTATCCCTTTGCACTACATTATGCCTGCGCCAGGCATAAGGTATGCAAAAGTGGCATTCCCCCATTACGGGGGGGTGGGGGGGGGGGGGAAATGGCACAATGAAATTCGACAGATTTCTTTGTGGCATTTTTTTCCGGCCCTTTTAACGCTTGCTCAGAACAGGCATTAAAAGAAGGCATCCATTGGTTACAGTGGGCCTCTGGGTGCTTTGCAGGATGAGCATCAACATTTTTTATGCTAATCCTGCAAAGCGCCGGACTAGCATAAAAAATTCTGACGCTAGTCCCCTAACTACCGCCATGGAGCGCCGTATCTTAAATATGACACACACATGGTGGCATTAAGGGGGGCGCTAGGTGACGCAAGAATAATGGTGCAGCACTGTGTGCAGAGCCACTTTTTTCAAATAGGCCCCATAGGGTAGTGCTTAATTTGTAATTAAAAAGGTGCTGGTTCCCAAAGACCTCCTCTTAAACATACAGCTGCTGTAATAAAATGTGTGAACACAGAAAGCAGAGGCAGCATAATCCTAAAGCCATCTCGGGCCTCTAAATCCATTTACAGGCACTCCCTGACTCTTCAGCTCACTCTTGCGGATTTCTGCTTTTTCCCATTGTGGCACTTTTTTGTTTTTCTCTTCCTCCGTCTTTCCCATATGTGTCTTTTTCGTGCAGTAAATACTTGAGGCAGAAAAATAAGCTTTGGTCCACAAAAATAAGTGCTGGTGCTCCACAATGGAAGCAACAAGCACAAATTAAGTACTGCCACAGGGGCATATTTAAGAGCCCCTAGTGCCATTCTAACGCCACATAAGTGCCATTTTTTTACACTAATGTGGCGTTAGAAGGCCAAAAACGCTGCATCATTTTTACAAACAGGTGCAATGCATGCATTTTACCACTTTGTAACCCTTTGTGCTACATTATGCCTGCGCCAGGCACAATATATGCAAAGGGAGCTTCCCCGTTAGGGGGGCTAAAAAAATGACGCAAAGAGAGCTGTCACATTTCTTTGCGTCATTTTTTCCCTGCACTTTTAATACCTGATCAGGAGGCTTCCGTTTGTTACAATGGGCCTCTGGGTGCATTGCAAGATTAACGTCAACATTTTATACGCTAATCCTACAAAGCTCCGGACTAGCGTAACATTTTTTTACACTATCCCTTAACTACCACCATGGTGAACCGTATTTTAAATATGACACACATGGTGGCGTTAGGGTGCGCTAAGGGGTGCAAAAAAAGTGGCACTGCACTGTGTGCAGCGTCACTTTTCTTAAATATGCCCCATAGTTCTGTTTTTTGCAGCAGGCTTATTAACCCTCTATGCTACTTAATGTTGAGTCAAAGCTGCCACTAGGCAAAACTCCCATCTCTCTCTCTAGCAGGAACATTAATCACAAGAGGTGTCTTGACATTTTAATTGTTTCTTGAAGGTTAAATGCACAAGAAACTTTTCAACAGGTGCTTTTAAATCGCAAGTTTTGGAAGTTATTGCTAAGCACAGCGCCCCCCTGAGGTCAGCGCCTGGTGATGTCGCTCCGCTCGCTCTTCCCAAAAGCCAGCCCTGGATGCAAACATAAAATGATAGTTTTAAACAAGAATACTTTGTTCAGATATATTTATCAAATGGCTACCCATGTTCAGTCCTGCCTTGTGGGTTAGCATATTATACCAATTTGTTTTTTCCCATAGATCAATAGAAGATAAATAGATTGTGTAGAGTCCCATTGCCTATATTGTGTACTTGTCCTTATTTCGCTTATAGACTGGCAATGTGTTGCGTCTCAAAGGGTCAGAGATGATAAGTCTCTCCACCTCTCTCAAAGGTTCACCATTCACAGACGTGTTTCGACCTCACTGTGTTACGGAGCTTTATTTTAGGAGGTCATCATGAGGGTTCAAGTTCTTTAAAAAAATCTGGACATACCTAAATATAAAAGCCATAATATTGTATGATACTGGATATCCTATACATTTATGAGAAAGTACCCACTCCCTTAGAGTACACACCCTTATATGTGCCCTGGCATCATGCTGACATAATATGTGAATTTAGGGGCTACATGTGCTCTTAGATAATTTATTGGTAAGGATTACAGGTTGAGATGGTGTTACAAATGTATTGGTTGGCCAAAGTTCAAATCATGCCATGATGGATTTAAAATAGACTGTGCTAATAAGGTGTCTTTAAAGAAGGAAAACCTATCCCTGGTAAATCCAATACCACCAGTGCTTAATTTGAGCGATGCTTACTGGTACTGGGCACCAGCACTTATTTTTGAGGGCCGGCACTTATTTTTCTGCCTCAAGCATTTACTGCGAGCAAAAGACATATACGGGAAAGACGGAGGAAGAGAAAAACGAAAAGGTGTCACAAAGGGAGAAAGCAGAAAGCTGCAAGGGCGAGCAGAAGGGGCAGGGAGTGGCTGTAACTTGATTAGAGGTCTGAGATGGATTTAGGATTATGCCGCCTAAGTATTCTGTGCTCGCATATTTAATTGCAGCAGCCGCGTGTTTCAGAGAAGAACTTTGGGCACCTGCACGTTTTTATTTACAAATTAAGTACTGAATACTACCCACACCTGCAAAAAGCTGCACGTCACTCAGAGACACAAGCGTTTACCGGTAGGGTGTTTATACGCCTGGAATGGACCTAGTGAAGCACAGCATATAGATGGTGCAGAAATAATGCCCACGAAACGATGAACTGTAGGTAACCATTCAATAGAAACTAATGAGCGAGAGTACGCTAACTACCTCGATGCGGGAAGCGTGTTCTGAATGTGGAGGAATGTGAGATTCTGTTACAGACATTTTGCAGAGAACTGTTGTGTTTAATTAACTTATATGTAACATCCATAATTTTTTTATTTTAGATCTAAACAGAACCTCACATATGAAAAATGGGTTGGGGTCACAGAGATTATTTGCAGTAACATTAGTGAGGCACTGCTGTGTTAATATTAGAAACACAGGTCACTTTCCCTGAATATTAGCTGTAAACACTTTAGAATTTGGACCAGCCTCCCTTTGCACTTTCAGTGACCTGCCCAAAGAGGGCATAAAAGAGCTGATATTGGATCATAAATTCAAAGCTGTTCCGAACAGAGATCCTCAAAATATGTTTGACCTAGGGCTCCAAAAATTATTAAAATGCCCTGCATGGCATGGCCTAGTAACTTGGCGGAAGCAATCGAAACACATTATGAAAACAAAAGCAACGTTTAAAGAGCCACACGAGTTAGAAGTGAAATGGAAGACACTAGCACAGTGATACATGCTCCGAGACGGAACCGGACAGGCGCATTCCAAACGCAGCGGCTTGCCTCTGACAGATTTTTTCGTCGCTAATTGGTGAGATGTTCTCTTGGTGAATTATTTACCAAGCCTTGGAATATTGCCTGTAAAATCAGAGGCCTGTCTGATGCTCGGGAGGGTCCCCGCTGTGAAACCGCGCAGTGTTCATTTATTCGTGTAAACATACTTCTCTCCGTGTCCTTTGTTAACCTTTTTCGTTCGCAGCAGCCATTTTTCTGTAGTGCTGACCAACTGATGCAATCACATGGAAACCTTAGAATTTGTGTCACTGCGACATTTGTCAGACAGAGAGCACGCGAGAAACGCATTCTGAGTGGATCACATAAAGGGTGTGGTTTAAATATAAAATGGCGTGATCCTCCTTGGTAATATTCAGAGTATCGCCTCAAATTTCACTTCTGCTGACCACCTCACAGGTGTATATTGCCGCCCTGGATGTTATACCACTCCCAAGTCCCAGCATGGAAATAATGATGAACAGCACCAAAGCATGCATTTTATTGCATAATACAATATTGCAATATACAATGTCAAGCCACACATGTGGCGCACATGAACCACTGCCTGTAGGATCGCAAAACTCCAAAGATTAAGCAAACGCACAAAGATTTGACCAAAACAACGGAGACTCACGTCCAACCCCCACCGCCAAATCTGAAACATGGAAATGTGTGTTCACACCCAGCACCCTTGCTGACCCTGAAGTCATAAATCAGACTTCTTTATAACATGTTATAAACAGGAATCTCAAACGCAGTGAAATCAGGAGACCCTTGTATAAGCCCTAGTGAGTCCATTGATAAGTCTTTGGCGCGGAAGGGGCAGTACCGTTACCATAAAAAATACCAGTCAGATCATGAGATTTCACTTGCAGGTAGACACAATTCGTGCATCACATGTTAAAAAGAAGGGGTCTTTAGAAGCCCTCAGTGAACCAACTGCAGTCAGTACTCCTGGGCTGGATTCAGTGGCACTTTCTCCGCTGAGGTAAGACAACCAGTTAATTTTCTATTATTTTTAAGTTTGGAGACTATCTCAATTTACAAGTTGTAGGGACTTATCTGGCAGTCAATTTTACTGCTAGCCTGCCCTGCATCTACATAGGTATGTGTGAGAGGAACTACTTGTAGCATCAATTCAACCTTTATAAGAAAAAGATGGGACTATAGAAGAGATATATCCATATTTAGATGCCTATCCCAAACAACCAACACCACAAGCCTATCAAAGAGCATTCGCCAGTGCTAGAGAAGCATTATTGGAGAAATCAGTAAAATAAAATAGGACTAAATCACAGTGCTCATGACCTATGATTCCCTTTCAAGCCAGATATGCAATGTAATTCGGGAACACTGGAGTCGTCTGAACATAGGATCTAATAATGTGTCATCTCCTCTCTTTGCATTCAAGCATCCCAAAATTGTCCAACTGGTGCACACCAGAGTGAAAATGAGGGGTGATCAAACAACCAGGGCACTAACCTACGATTGTAGGCCACGTCCTATGTAGCAATTGTAATGTTGAACACTTAATAAAGAAAACCAATCGGACTGAGTTGGAAGATGGCCGGCTATGGGCACAGAAGTCATTTACCAATTCCAAAACGGCTGTTATCATTTACAGTCAGTGAGATTCAGTGGCTTTGAATATCAATTTTCCCACCTAAAATACGCGTGGGCTGCAAGGTGGAGGGTTGAGATGGCTAAGGTTTCTGATGGACTGCATGAAGAACAGGTTAGTATTGATTTGCAGTAAGTGCACCTCTGTTTAGAGTGGCAATATGAGTGAAAAAAGATGGGTTGGAATGCCACCCCAAGCGATTGCTATTGGTTAGAATATTTACAAGCATTCACCCCATAACCTTTTGGGTGTTTGATTACCAGAAGTATGCCGGGAACCTAAGACTGCCAGAGCTTTCCAAGTCTATTGCTGCCAATGCTTGTGAATTCCAAAAACCTAGTACATGTGCACTCATTCAAGCAGTTCTTCTGTCAAGACAAATTTACTGTTTTATTGGTAAACCAGTCACTATGTATAGTTAAGTTTCCACTCCAGAAATGAACATGATAAAAGCTCTTAATGAAATGAGAATGACAAGAAAAACCAATACAGACATAGCAGACCTGACTAGGGGTTCCCTAACCAAACTACCTAGCTAAGAATGCTTTTGGGGGAGTGGGTCTTACACCTGAAACACCCCCCTTAAGCTACACCTCTGCCCATCTCACCTGGGTCTAGTATTTTTCTCTGGAAACTCTTGACTACTGTTATATTCAGCACAACTGCCTAGAGTCCCTGCCTTGGGATCACATATTTAAAATGCAATTTCACTGTACACACTGCTACAAGAAACTGTCATGGTAGAGCTGTCAAATCAGTGCATGTAGGCAGGGCTCCATATTTCCATCCTTGCCTGTTACAAATCATTTTATCAAGTGACAGATGCACCCATATATTCCACCTGAATAGCAAATTGAGGTGGGTGTGAGCAAATTAATAGGGCAAGCCAAGCCAGAGCTGAGCCAAGGGGCTGGCTTGGCTGTGAGAGTACATGCACAAGCCCAGCCATAAAAATGTTTGGCATGTATATCATGCAATAAACATAATATAATAATATGATGCAGTCTCTTCTAAATTCAAAAAAGTGTATTTCTTTACCATGCAGAAGCTTTTCACCTTAGTTCCATACTGTTGTACCAAAGCACACCATAAAAGTCAATTTCTTCTTGTTGTATCAGTAAAAATTTCGGATTCAATACAGGTATGTGGTAGCTTTTTTTCATCCAAGTGTTCCATATGGTAAAATCCATCATGAATCCAGAGATACAACAGCCAACAACTGTTTCGTCAACAAGACTTCCACAAGGCCCGAGGCTAGGTACAATTCCAAGTCACCATATATTTTTAATGCATTTCTAAGCACAGAGAAATCCTGAAGGTGTAGTAGTCAAATCCATGTACATTGAACCTGTATTCTAAGCAACAGATACGACCATGATAAGCCTGTCGGACATCGTAGAGGTACGTCACATTATAACACTGTATATATAGACATTTATTAAAACATATATGGCTTGTCCCCAAAGAACAATGCATTAGAGAACAAAGAGGCGAGACAGTAGTCATGCAAACCCTAAATGTGGCCTAGATTCTTCTTATAGTTGGAGCAATCTTATGGTGTATTAAATCAAATATAACAGGCACTTGTACAGCTCACATCCTAAGCAAAAGTATTTAAATGTGCGTTCATATGTGACAATAAAGAAAAGGTAGGCTCTGAAATATCATGTTTGCCTAGGATCAAATAATTTGAACAAGCAGGGAAGCTGGTACTGATTCCAGGTTATCTGGTTTCACGTTTTAAAATTCAGCCCACATTTAAAGGGCACTGCTTTGTCTTTTATTCTTGGCAGAAAAACTGACACAGACATAGCAGACCCAACTCTAGGCCATCAGACCCAACTATAATGCCAAGAATGCATTTATTTGGGGGGCATCGCACCCCAAACAGACACCTTGAAGCTACGCCACTATTTACAGACTAACATGCATATGCAGTCTAAATTACATAGGTCATACAACAAGAAAAATCAAAACTCATATGCATGAAAACGTTAGCACCTTTAAAAGCTGTAAACTAACAAGGCTGGTAACACATTTTAAACACAAGAATCACAGGCCAACTGATTTTGAATGAACTTTATTGGAACACATTAACCCTAATAAATATGGAGCTGATATGTTATAAATCCTACAGATGCTAGATGTTTTTTACACGGAGGAAACTGACAAGGCAGGCCTAAAAAACCTTTTTCAAGCTGAAAATATAAGAGGCCCATTCAATGACTAGATAGGGTTCAGTTTAGTGGGTTGGAAAAAAACACGTGACAGATTAAAGATATGTGATGTGGTGTCTTCCAGTCACAATGACATAATCACTTGAATCCCATTAGGAGCTCGAATTTTACATAAGATGAACAGCTAAATAACACCATTCAGGGCCATCTATCAGCCCAAGATATTTCACTCTGATAAAGTGCTCAGTATTAAATAAGAGGATTCTGTTACCCACCAGCTTGTTTTATAGCTAATAGACATGGGTATGACTGACATTATACCAATCCACACCCAAAATGGTGGAATAGGTTTCCGCTCTAATCGTTAGATAAGATGGAAGGGAAGCCAGAACCGTAATGATATCTATAATCTGTGCCACATTAATTTAGACTGTGTGCAGTTGTATCTGGCCGCAAGGCAGGAGGAGTGGGATAGGTTGTGGCAGAACTGAGGGGATAGGGTTTAATTAGGGTATTATATGTTTCTCTAGGGGGGTAGTCTAGCCTTATTGCTGATTCCATTTTGTGAGTGGGGGTGAGTGGCAATTCAAAGTTTGGTAGTTATATATACATATGCATTTAAGTATGGCGAGTGACCAATTTCACCATTTTGAGGCTGCCAAGAAGGCAAAAAGGCCCCCTGCGGTCAGGGTTGTTGGAGCAGGTGAGGGTGGGAATACAGATGCCTCGGAAGGAAGCAGCTGTTGGAATGGCGGGCATTGTCCCAGCTTGCTCACCGCCTGGGAGCAGAGGCCGTGTCAAAGGGCTGTGGTGCGCTTGCAGCATGGATATGGCATGTGAGCAGGGTGGTGTGAGAGAAATCAAAGATATTTGCTCACCGGTAGACAATGGCCAGTCAGCTCAGAAAGGAGGTGAATGAAGGAGGAGGGCATCCAGTGAGGGTGTCTGCGCCTCCGAAAATTACAAATTAAGCGTGGCTGTAGCAAAAAAGGGAAGCACTGCCTGAAGTAGAATGGCCTGAGGGTAGGATATTAGGGCCCATATGTACGAACACATTTTCCCATAGACACAGAATGGATAAAACCCTTTGGTACATCTGGCCCTAGGTGAGAGAGGAGGTCCAGACATCACAGCAACCCCTCAGCAGAGCACAGTGCCATGTTAGCCATCAGAGGACACTTGAGGAATCACTGGCGGTACTGCAAAATAACTAGCTTGCCTGAAATTGATTTAGGTACTATACAACAACAGATGGAGGTGGTGGATAGGCAAGAGAAAAGGGTAGGGGATTAAATAACCCCTAAAATGGTTTATCTTTAAGAAAGGGAGGAGATGTGGGCTACTGTGGGTGCAGAAAATATCTTTAGTTTTGTGTCTTCAGTTAGCGTTGCTTGTCATTTGGATTTATCAGAAGTTTCAAATTTTATGGGCATTACATGCACTCAGTTAAAAGAGAGAAGCCTAAGCCTTCAGCAATAGGAGTAGCAGGTCAATGTGTGCTGATACCTGAGATTGCGGTTGGAAGGTTAACACAGAAAGGTGGTGCAACTTGTGAGGGTCACAGACTTGGAAATCCTTCCGGCCGGCCCAACAAGGGGCGTGAACATTGGGTAGAGGACAGGTCCTTAATTTAGGACCATGCTTGACATTCAATAGAGGCTTCTGCCCTAGTTCTGTTATTACAAGCATGAATGTTAAAAATGCAGAGGGCGTCATACTCTCACACATCGTTTTGCCATGACCAACAACGGGGAGCAATGGAGAGCTGCAAGAGTTAGAGGACAGTTAATAACCTACCCCAAAAGGCTCTTACACCAATTGAGGAATCTAGACTGATCTGGTGGCTGCAATCTTACCCTGGCAGAGAAAGGGCATTGGGTTAGACTTATGGGCTTCAGGAAGTTTTTTGTTTGGAGTATCTGGGTCCCAGGGCAAGAAGGTTGGCAAACAATTTTAAATCCTCTAGAGAATTACCACAGATTGTACAAAATAAACTGATCCAAAAAATACAGGCAGGCAGGATTGAAGACACCTTTAGAGAATGGCCTTTTCCAAATCAGATGATTTCACTGCTAGGAATCATACCCAAAAAGGTGGCGTGAAAGTACTGTTTGATCCTTTACTTGTCATGGCCTCAAGGAGTCTGTTGATCACTACATTGCAGATGAGGATGTCACAGTTGCTTATGCTTCAATGGGCAATGCCATGAAGCTAGTGAGGACTCGGAGTGGGGGAGTTGGAGCTGACTTGGCAAAGAGCAACACTGAATTTGCTCATTGTCTATTGCTGGTACACAAGTCAGATTTTTCTTTGTTTGGGCATGCAGTTTGGTAGGGACATTTATGTTGACAAAGTACTGCCAATGGGCTGCTTAATGTCTTGTTCTGTTTTTGAGATGTTTAACACTTTCTTGAATTGGCAGTTTATATGTTTTAGTGGTCTTGATCTTGTTTGCCACTATTTGGATTATTTTCGGTTTGTGGGCAGGACTGGGACAGATGAGTGCCAGCATGCTTTGTACTGTTTTGAAACTTTACTAGAATTACAGAAACTTGTTGGATATTTAAATTTTGCATATAGAGTGATCAGAGCTGGACATTCATTTTGTAATTTTGTAGAAGGCTGGGTTCTACAATAGCGGGGTGTTCCCTTAACACACCATAGAGTGTGGATTTTTTATGGCGATGATGGCAGACGTGGGCATTTGTAGAACATTTTTGGACAACTGCAATGGGGTTCCCATTGCCTTTGTGGAGGATGAGACTACTTTCCAGGTTCAGATTTTTCAGACACGGCTTGTGTTAAAGATTTTGGAACATTTGGTATGGTAGGTGGTGGGCTGAAGAATGGCCAGCATACTGGTTGGCACAAGGCAGAAGTATGGCCTTCTTTGGAGTTTCTTCTGCTATTGGTGGCTCTTAATGACTGGGGCGAGAACTGGAGAACTGAACAGTAATGTTTAATGTGAATAGCAAGACAGTGGTCCAGTTGGTAAACAGCCAGAATGCAAAAGATATGAAGTCTTACATTCCCTGAGGAGGTTTATGCTTTTTTGTTTGCAACTGAACATTGTATTTAATGTTAGATAAGTGCCCGGAGCGAGCAACAATATAGTAATGTAGCAGGCATTCAGTCTCACTCTCAGTGGAAGAGATTTCATATGTTGGCTCCCAGAGCAGAAGACAAGAAGACAGACTTGCCTTTGAACATCTGGACTTGGGGGGGGGGGTAAGAGTAATTCAATCAGTGCAAACAATTGTATCAGAATCTCCAAAAAAAGAGCTATCTGTAAGCATGCCAGGAGTCTTTACAATTTGAATGCTTTAAACTGAATGAATTGTGCATGAGTTAGAGTGAAAGGGAGAGCGACATTATCATGTTTGTTTTGACTTTAATGGATAAGGGTTTGTCACACAGTACCATTGCAGGAAAACTGGCAGGAATGTTGTTGTATGTGAAGTTATGATCAGGTTACAATTCAGCTTATGGTGAACTGGTTAGAAGAGTGTTGAGTGGCTGGAGTACAGAGTGGGCCCTAAGGATAACTTTAGGGAACCAGTAATGGTAGATTAATTAGCACAGTTAATACTTACAACATCTAGCTTCTGTTATGACTCCTTTGAAGTGAAATTGTTTCATTTGACAATGGTGGGAATGTTTTTGGTGCATTTGGAGAGTTGGGGAGTGTTGGAAAATGGGTTATTGGTAAGGGCAAGTAGGTACCTACACTTAACAATAGGCCACTAACCTCCACTTAGGTCCAGTTATGTCTCAGTAAATTAAACCCAGCTCAACCCTTGGTAGCTTGGCAACGAGCATCAAGGCTTAACTTAGGAGACAGAGTGTAAAGCATTCAAATATCACAAAACAGTAATTAAATAAAACACAGGAAACAGATTAAAAATCCAAAACCAATTTATACAAATAGATTAAATTTTTATCTTTAAAATTACACAAAAACGAATTAAAATCGGATAAGGGGAACAGGAGATATGAATTTTTAAATAATGATTGTTTTTTAGCACCTAGAAACAAAAAGCGCCAATGGGGTCATCTGGTTGCACCTCGACCGGGGCAAAGTCAAAGTTTAAGGCCGACTGCGATGGAGTCCGGCTCGGCTACAGACCGCGGGAGGCCTCGGTCAAAAGTTTACCTTCGCACTTAGTCGTTTTTCTGAAGATTTTCTTCAGCGGGACGAACCTGCCAGTCCAACCCGACCTCCTGGAACCCTTCTCCGGATACGCATCGCGGGAATCCTCAGTGGAGATTTTTACCTTCGGACTTAGTCGTTTTTTCGAGGTGAAAATCCTTCAACCGGGGTAAACCTGGATCTTGATCTGACGTCCTTGGAGCCCTCCTCGGACACGCTGGCTGGGAGGTCCCAGTCAACTTTGTATGTTCTGACTTAGTCTCTTTTTTGGAGATTTTCTTCACCGAGATGAACCTGCAAATCAGGCCGGGTCGCCATTGAGGCAAGCCGGCTAGAGTTGCCGCGGCGGGTCGGTCCCTCTATGGAGCTTTTTTTCAAAAGTTCTCCAAACTTCTGGGTCTTTTCCCAGATGTTCTTTTAAGGTTCTTTTGGGGTTCACAGCTCACCCCAAGGTTCCAGAAGCTCTGAGATGATCCTTGGGTGTGTGGACTACAACTCCCAGAATGCACTTGGCGCAAACTCCTTTTTGGCCACTGGACAGTGGTCAGCTGGTTGCTTTTTTCAGGAGTTGGTGCAGGGGACTCTGGTTAGCAATTTTTCACCTGTAGCTAACAGGGAGTCCCTCCTTGAACCAGTTGAAGCCAGGCAAAGTCCTTCTTGTGGTGAAGCCCAAGTGTGCAGCTGGTTAAGTCCTTCTGAGTGCAGGTTCCAGGTGCAGACCAGGGGTCCAGCAGGGCAGTCCTTCTTCTCCTTTGGTTCTTCCTTGTTGGAATCTGATGGGGATCTGAGGTGTGGGTGCAGGTCTGCTAGTTTTATCCTTGCTCCTGGGTGAAAAACAGGGGGGTCCTGATTCTCCAATCAGGTGCAGGGTCCTTCCCCCTGTGATGACCACTTCCTGGGAAGTGTGCCAAAAAACAATCCCAGGAGGCAGCATTCTTCAAAAATCCATCATGGCTGAATCTGCTTTTTGGAGGTTACATCTGGTTGAGTCCACCCACTGATGTGGCTAAAAATCATAAACACACCCCTCTCCTGCCCTCTCCTAATCTAATCAAGGGGGCACCTAGTTGTCTGGGGTTGCAGGATGTGGGGGTGTTGCTGGGTTGCTCCAAATGTCCTTCTCTGCCTTTGAAGACCAGTTTGGCAGTCCGCCCCCTTCCTGCCTCACCATCTGCTGAGGGGAAATTCCCTCCTACAGGCACATCTCTTTGTGTGAAGCCAGGCCACTTCACACCTCATCAAGGCAGCCTGGCCAGGCTGCCAGAGGCTGGCCAATCAGGGCACAGCAGAAAAAACAATGCAGGGCTGAAACTAGCAACTTTTCAGGTAAAGTTTATAACTCTTTACCTGAACAAGTTATGTTAAATCCCACAACTGGAAGTTGTGGGATTTATTATAACAATTAATTTGATACCAAACTCTTTGTATCTGTCATTTAAGGGGACTTAAAAAATAAAATAAAGTCTCCCCATTCTATCCTATGAAGGCCATTCACTACCATGAGGGAAAAACAAATTTGGCTGTTTTTACCTCACCAGGGCTTATAAAACTACTTTTATAAGGTCCCTGCTTATAGTTACATGGCACCCAGCCCTAGGGGCACATAGGGCACACATTAGGAGTGACTTATATGTAAAAATAAGGTAGTTAAAGACTTTGGAACTACTTTTAATTCCAAAGTTGAATTTGCATATAACTTTAATTTAAAAACAGCCAGCAAGGCAGGTCTGCCTTTAAAATGACACTGGGCACCTCAGCAGTGCACCTATGCTGTGGTCCCTAAACCTACATGCCCTACCATATACTAGGGACTTATAGGTAGGTTAACGTAGCCAATTATAATTAGCCTAATTTGCATATCCACTTTACATAGAGCACTGGCCCTGGGACTGGTAAGCAGTACCCAGGGCACAGCCAAGAGTCAGTAACCACCAGTACCTGTCCAAAAAGTGTGGGGGTGACCAGGGCAAAAAGGAGGACTTTCCTACAGGGAGGCTCAGCTCCAAGATGAGATCAGGTTTGTTACATAGTGAAGTTTTTCTCAAATAGAGTGCTTAAGGATCTGCCTGAAAATGTCAAAAAAGGGATTAGAAGGGGAGGGGTAAATGGATTTGTTTGCATAAGAGTGATGTGGCAGAGCCTTGTCCTCTGAGAGACTGCAAGGTTTTCTTGATATGGCCAGGAAAAAGGGGCAAAGAGATATTTTGTCATGAAAAGAGGTCCAGAGAAACATCATCTTGTTTTGTTTACTTTATTTCAGTCATTAACCATTAAAGTAACACACAAAACAATAATACATACAAACAGATAAAACATTGTTAAGAATATAATTAAAAAGAAGTATTTCCTATAAAATGCAGGTTTGTCAGTCTCTAGTAGCAGCGACACAAATAAATCTTTGGTTAAATCACAAAACCATTCAGAGCAATAAAAAAAAAAAATAACATCAAAACTTTATGTACCCTAAGGCAACACAACTACTACGTTTTTTGTAAGGCATAGAAGACTTAGGGCCTGATTTAGATGTTGGCGGTAACAGTTCAGCTGTCGACTTTTCGATGGGAAAACTGGCCGCCGAAGTGATGGTCCACCGGCCCTATTTAGATGTTAGCCTAGCATATGCGACAGACTGCAGCCAATCCGCCTCCACCGCCAAGAATCTTCTCTTGCATCGAAGGCGCCATAGGCGAAAGTGGCTGGTGGTTGGGTGACTGCCCTGTTTACAGTGGAGCCAATCACGATGTACAATCCCGCTGACGCAACTGTGCCAGCTAAACTTCCACTCCTGAGCTAGCTGATTGGCAGCTATAGACTCACAAAACTCACCTTTTGAACGTTTTCCATGTATCATGTCACCATGAACCCACTGCTACCAGTCCTCCCATTGCTCTTGGGCCTGGTCAAAGATGGAAATCAACCCTATCACTGCTGGAACAGAAGGTAGGGTCACGGGCATTCCTGTTCCCGCTGACTTGTAGCTGTATAGAAACACTGGACTTGTGCATGGCTCAATAATTTGTATACACACCACCATACTGTTGCACAGTGCTGAAGTGTGTAATGTTGAAGCATGAAAATGTATCGGAACAGACCCTGGGATATAAGTAGCACCCACCAATTAGTGGCGGATTGCCTACATGGCAATGGATACCTACACAAAACAACAATCACAAATAGGAAAGTGTCCGCAAAGGTGTGTGCAAGAATGTACCCAAAATATCGAAAGTAACAACTGAAACAGTTTCCTCAATTTAAACCCAACAACCCCATTCCAATGTTGCAACTACACTTGCTACAGTTGGGTGTACCCAGAATGTAACACAATACTCACTGTTGAACAGCAAACATCTCAGAGATGTATGAAGGTCACATGTCCCCTTCGAGTGTGTGCAACATATCATAAACATATGATCATATAAAATGCCAGCTCATCTGTGTAATGCATATGTCCATACCATTGACACATCATGTCAAAATAAATGCACATGACGTCTCCACTCACAAAAACTGAAACACATATAATTTTGGTTTAAATGTACAGTAATGACATGAATGCATACACCAAAATCAACATGTCCATCACTAATGTACAACACTACACTAGTGTGTGCATTTAAAAAAACAACTGAAACATACAACCTGTGTATGTTACTGTAAAAAATAAGAGTAAGTGCATGGCTCACACATACGCAGAGATAACATCATCTGCAAAGTAACAATAAAGGAACAAGGTCAGGACAAAGGAATCCACAAAATAAAATATTTTATATAATGGTGAGTTTCCTCACTCAAAATAAAGTGCATAAACCACATAGTTACATAATAAATGTCAATGCCCATTGGGACACAATGGCCTTCAGGCCCATCACTTGCCTTCTAAATTCACTGCCAGAATAAACCTCTTCTGTAAGGGGCATCTATGGGTCAGAGAACAAGCACCTCTATGTTCTCACTGGGGGGGGGGGCTAGTCCTTGGGTTTGGGAGAGGTGGGTTTGGAGGAGGTGGGTTGGGATTTGGGAGGAGGGGGTTGGAATTTGGGAGTGTTGGTTTGGAATTTGGGAGGAGTGGTTTGGGAACTGGTAGGGGTGGGTTGCGATTTGTTATTGGTCGGGGCCAGGATAAAAAGAAAACTTTCCACAGGAAAATAGGTAGGGTGTTTGGGAGGGATTTGGGTTTGGGAATTAAAGGGAGTGTCCCTGTCAGTTGGGCATGTGTCTGTAAAAGGTAGAGTTGCATGAGGGTCTGGTGAATGTGCTGCATCTTTAGGTTTGTGTCCTTTAATGATTGTCTGTTGGGTGGGTGAGTGTGGGCATTTTTGTTGAGTATGTGTGCGTGTGGATGTTTCTGCTGTGGCTGAAGTGTTTGTTGCTGTGGTGTCTGTGGGTGTGCCGGTGCATGCGTGTGTGATGACTGGTGGTGTGTCTGTAGTGTGTGTATGTGTTGGGGTTGTGGTGGGTGCGATGGCAGAGTGTGCTTGTGGTATCTGTGGGTGTTGCTGTAATGATGGGTGTCATGTCTGTGAGAGTGTGCATGCAGCTGTGTAGGGATGGGTGTACTGTGGTGGTACTGGGGGTGTGACTGGGGGTGTGACTGTGGTGGTGTGGGTGGTGGTTGCATGCGTGTGTCGTGTGTGTCTCTGCTTAAGTTTCTTGCTGTGTTTGTGTTGGGATATGATGCATGTGGCTGTTGTGGGTGTGTGCATATGTTTGCATGTGCTTTGGACAGGGCTGGGTTGAGGGATTTGGGAGGGGGAAGGTGTGTGAATCTGGGCATGAGGTTGGCGGTGGGTGGGAGGCTGCAGCCAATGAGGAGGCCAGACCTTGGAATGACCGCTGTAGGTTAGACAGGGCACCGTGAAGGCCATCCAGGTAAGCCAGCATCTGGGCGTTCTGGGCAGTCAGCCCCTAGATGGCATTCAATAGTGCAGTCTGGCCTACAGCGATCATTCTTAATATATCCGCAGCCTTCTCAGTGAGCGCAGTCTGGGACATTGGGGCTGGGGCAGAGGTGCCTGCAGCAAAGGCGATGCTGCCTCTTTTGGGGGTGGGGGGTGGAATGGCTATGGCCAACAGGCAGGGAGCAAGAAGGAGGGTGGAGCTAGGAATACACAGGGGAGAAGATGCAGGTGTCACAGGGCGCCGCCTCCACTAGGGACTGGTCTTCATTGGAGGCCTCTGAAGAAGATGTTGAATCGCTTGTGGCCTCCTGGCCAGTCCCCTCACTCTCTGTGCCACTGGGTCCCTCTGTGTCAGTGGTCTCAGTACACAGTCCCAGTGGGAAGCTTCATCCCTGCAGAAGTGACCAATGTCACCTTCGCCTCGTACAGTTGATGATGAAAAAAATTATTCAACAGTTATAATGTATATGTCAGAATACAATTGTACATCAATATATATCACACAATGTTGTCAACAAGTTCAGTTATCCCCCATCTCCGCTCCTACAACATGTATGCCTTTGTCACTCATACACTTGTAGTTCTCTCCGTAACAAAAGGTTCCAACAGGATGAGTAAACACACAGGCCTGGCTACATCTCTGAACCACTGCAGTTCAGAGCTAAAATTGGTTCACTTCTCCCAAAGGGTTACATTTTTTGATGGAAATTACCTGCCCAAAATGGGACACCACAACATCTATGTGATGTTACCTTTCATGTGCAAATGTCCCTTTCAAGATCACATGACTCTCCATCAACTTCCCCTCTGGGCAGGACTAAAAACACCAAAATGTTGTCTATGGGATGCACAAATCTCTCACCAATGTGGACACATTCCTGTCTGTTACTTACAATACATTTTGGCAAAGAAATTCATGTTGCCAATCACAGACAGGCTTATATCCACATTTCTAACGAGCTAAAGACTCAAGTCGACCAATTACTGTCAACATAAAGTATCATAAGTTTGCCAGAGAAACTGATTTCAAACATGTTTCAGATAAGACATGATGTCACTGAAGGCAGAATATCAAAACTTTCAGTGCAGATGCACATTTTCATATTGTCTTTGCACCCACTTCTCAATGTCAAGTCTGATATATCAGTTGCTTCAAAATTGTGCAGTTTGTCACATTCACCAGTAAGGAAACCGACATTCACTACACACATTTGTTATGTACCATCACATCTAACCCAATCATGACCTGGGGCATGTTTTGAGAAACTGTCCCTGATGTCATTGTGAAAAGGCTGGCATTCCCTTTCTTTGCATGGGGCCATGTGTTTGCCCACAAAAGTAATTGCCTTCGGAGGAGGATGATACAGCACAAAGCAAACTACCACACACAGCATCAGACACAGTCTGACTAACTTATATCTCCAGAAATCATCTAAGGCTTCGGTTGTGTGTCTTTCTTGCAGTTGTTTGCATACAACGTAGCAGGAAAGTAAGAAGGTGCAACCACACCAATATTTTTAAAAAAATTACCTATCCCCTTTTTGCTGCTGTTGGGCCTTCAACAGCCCATCAAGCTCCGGGTGAGCCACTGCAAGGATGCAGGCCATTAGGGGGGTCAGGGTGCAGCACTTCCTGAATCACTGGGAGGACTGCTTGACTTGGCTTTTGGCCAATTTCCTTGCGGCACGATACAGGTCCTCCCACCTCTTCCGACAGTGCAGACTATGCCGCTTGGGGTCCCCCAAGGTCCACACCTTCTTTGCGATGGTCTTCCAGATCTCCAGTTTTTGATCGGCGTTTACCTGAATAGATGACAAAAAGGACAGGAAAAGTCAATTCAGTGTCACTGTTTGGCACTACAGCAGTGACATAGGCCCTTATTACAACATTGGCGGTAAATGCCGCTTACCGCTGTGCTGACGGCCGCCAACATACCGCTACGGGTATTATGACCCACACAGAGAAATCTGCCACTAGGCAGACACAGACACAAGTCCGCCAGCCCAAAGGTCAGTGATAAACTGGCAGTACCAAAAACCACACTGTTACGGCAACAGAAATACGCCCACAGCATCATGACCCACGAATCACCGTGGTGGACATTCAACTGCGGTAAACGATTGGCAGTACAGACCATCCACGCACCTCACAGAACACACCCCAACACATCACCCCACACACCCTCACACATACTACTCACACTACACCCATGGCACCACAAAGACATCCCACGTTCTCAGAGGAGGAGATAAGGGTCATAGTGGAGGAAATCATCTGGGTAGAGCCACAGCTATTTGGATCACAGGTGCAGCAGACGTCCATTGCTAGGAAGATAGAGCTATGGCAGAGAGTTGTGGACAGGGTCAACGCCGTGGGACAGCACCCAAGAACAAGGGATGACATCAAGAAGAGGTGGAACGACCTACGGGGGAAGGTGCGTTCCGTGGTAGCAAGACACCAGGTAGCTGTACAGAGGACTGGCGGTGGATCCCCACCTCCTCCCCCACAACTAACAACATGGGAGGAGCAAGTCTTGGCGATCATGCAGGAGTGGCAGGAGGACTGGACTCTGGTAAGTCAAATCTTTACTACTTTATCCCCCCCCTACCTGCATGCAATCACAAACTCCTACCCTCAACCCCATCACTCCACCACCTCACATATACCCCACCATCACAACCCACCCATCCCAATACCAAGGCCTGTATGCAACACCAATGCATGGACAACCATCACAGACCTGCATGGACCCCCATCACCACAGCATGCACACTAGTGACAATCACTTAGCCAAACCAAGCACAACTCACACAAGCCAAAGCTGCCTTGTTAATAACAACCATAGAGGGAAACATCCATGCACAAGATGGCACATGGAGATACAATAACACTGCATTTAGATCCCCACAGGACCCCCTCTCAACGTCACTGGAGAGGAGGTGCCAGCCACATCCAGTCCACCCACAAAAGAGGCCCACAGTGATGAGAGCAGCTCTGCACGCGCCTGGATCACGATGACCAACCTGGCCCATCATGGACCTCTGGACAGTCGGTGATCCAGCCAAAGTCCCAAACCACCACAGAGCCTTCCCCCTCAGGAAACACCCCCACAGCACCCCCCCAGCGGGCCCATACCTCTGTCCCCAGGACAAGTCAATCAGCAGTGTGTCCACCACTACTACAGGGACCCCAGGCAACCCCACAAACACAGGACAACCAGGGACCTGGGTTCAGTGGCAGTGGGCACACAGTTCAGGGGACAGAGGCACAGGACAACAGGGAAGCTGGGAGGACTGCTGTGCGACAGGGGGAGGACGGGCCCTGGGAACTGACTCTCCACGAGGCACTTGCAGGGATCCTGGGAGCATACCACCATTCCCAGGAGACCATGTGCCAGATACTGTACAAGTTGCAGGAGACCCAGTGGCTGCAAGAGGGACAGTACCTGGGGATCAGGGAGGACCTAAAAGACATCCACACCACCCTGGTCACCATTGCAGTGGTGCTGGCAGACATGGCCAACACCATGAGGGAGGCAGTGGCACACCAACGGGCCCCTGACACTAGCCACACCGATGAACAGCCCTCCACCTCCGCCGACGCTGGTGGACAGGAGGCCCGTCATAGGAACAACAGGCCATCAGTACCCCACCCCCTGCAGAAGGAGAACCACCCCACAAATGGTCCCTGCGATCCAGGCAGAAGCCAGAGAACATTGTCAAGACCCCCACCAGGAAATAAGACTCTCCTGATTGTCACCCTTATGTCCCACTCTGTCACCCTGTCCACCTTGAACTGCCATTGCTCCACTTCCTATGGCCCCTTGGACAATGCACCTGTGATACAAATAGACTGAACTCTATCCTGGACTTTCCTCCATCATCAACCCAGCCCATTGCACATCCCCATTTACTTTTCAGCACTGAAATACACACCCTTGGAACTATTACAAGTATGGAGTCTGTCAATTATTTGAAATATGTATTATTCCAACAAACTGTAAACAGTGCAATTCAAATGTACCGCAATATTTACATAGGTATGACCTGTAGTGGCATCAGTAAACACACCAGGAGCCAGAGTGGGGCACAGAGATCTGAAAATAGAGATGCCAAAGGGTACAGTAAGTGGCAACAGAAATAGGGAAATCAGGCTGCCATGTTCAATGTCAAACACAATACTACAATGAAAGGTGAAGTTACAGTGTCTTACCTGTGTGTCACTGGAAGTACTATTGAATGAGTGTACTTCTGTTGTCCACATCTTCTTCCTCTGCCTCCTCTTCATCACTGTCCACAGGCTTCACCACTGCCACACGATCATCTCCAGGCTCATCCTCCTCCAGAAAAGGCACCTGGCGTCTCAACGCCAGGTTGTGCTACATGCAACATGCAAAGAAGATCTGGCACACCTTCTTGGGTGAGTAGTACAGGGATCCACCTGTCTGATGGAGGCACTGGAATCTGGCCTTCAGGAGGCCAGAGGTTCTCTCAATGATCCTCCTTGTTCGCCCATGTGCCTCACTGTAACGTTCCTCTGCCCTTGCCCTGGCATTCCTCACTTGGGTCCTTAGCCATGAGAGATTGGGTTAACCAGAGTCACCTGTAAATATCGAGGGATACCTTTTAGCATCACACTCACCCTTAGGGCCAAATCCACACCCATATACCTACATCAACTGGGTGGGGACCATGGGCTCACCTATTAGCCACACCCGGTGCCTCTGGAGTTGAGACTTCACATATGGAATGCTGCTATTCCTCAAGATAAAGGCATCATGCACAGAGCCAAGATACTTGGCATTGACATGGGAGATGCACTGGTCCCCCAAACACACCATCTGCACATTCAGAGAGTGAAAGCTTTTTCTATTCCTGAACACTTGTTCATTTCTGCGGGGTGTACAGATGCAATATGTGTACCATCAATGGCACCAATGGTGTTGGGGATATGTCCCAGGGCATAAACGTCAGACTTCACTGTGGCTTAATCCTCCACCTGGGGGAATACGATGTAGCTGCGCATGTGTTTCAGCAGGGCATCCAACACTCTGTTCAGCACATTTGAGAACATTGGCTGAGATATCCCTGATGCCATGGCCACTGTCGCTTGGAAGGAACCACTTGCCAGGAAATGGAGCACTGACAGGACCTGCACTAGAGGGTGGAGGCCTGTGGGGTGGCGGTTAGCTGAAATCAGGTCTGGCTCCAATTGGGCACACTGTTCTTGGATTGTGGCTCTATCAAGTCTGTAGGTCAGGATAATGTGCCTGTCCTCCATTGTCGCCAGGTCCACCAGGGGTCTGTACATGGGGGGATGTCTCCATCTCCAATTCATCCTGAGCAGTTGAACTCTTGGGTGGAAAACGGTGAGCAGAGGGTCATATTCACACATATGTAACAATTAAAATTAATTGCTTCCTTTACAGAAACAGTATGTGAACTTGAGAATCAGTTGATGTGCCAATGTCTGCTGTGACGCAGTTAGGTGCCATGGCCTGTGCCCCCCTGAAATGGCAGCTGCCTGACTGTGAGGAGAGACAAGTGGAAATGAGGTAATTCCACTGGTGTTGCGCGCCGTTGCGGCCAGCGATCGATGACCGCCGAGCAACTTCGCATTGGTTATCATTGGGCCCTATGGGTTTCAGGAGCCAATGGCGATGTACGCCAGCGGTGACGGTACGCCCCACCACGGACGTGACTCCTATTTTCTATCTGTGCACTCACTTGCTACCTGACCTTCAACAGGAGAGGACCTACACTGCCAGTGCTGCTGTCACCTGTGTCTGGAAGCGACAATGGCTCGAGTGTCTGGGGAAAGGGCCCCCCCTTCACTTTGGAAGAGTTGGAGAGACTAGTGGATGGGGTCCTACCCCAGTAAACTTTACTCTATGGTCCTCCAGACAAACAGGTGAGTACACTGTGAGCATGATGCGTGGGCCATGAATGTATGGATTGCTGCGTGTGTAAGCCCTGTGTTGGGAGGGGTCTGAGGGGTCCTGTGCTGCATGTATGGTGGGGAATGTATGTGCGTAATGGGATGGGAGGGATATGGTGGGCCATGAGTATGACAGTCCATACGGTATGACTAATGCCTTTTCTCCTGTATTTTTCTTTTCTGCTGTATTTTTTCTGCAGGTCAGCGCCCATCAGAAAAAGGGTATTTGGCGTGCCATTGCCAAGGAGGTGCGAACCCTGGGGGTCTTTGACAGGTAGAGCACCCACTGCCACAAATGGTGGGAGGACCTGTGCCGCTGGGCAAGGAAGACGGCTGAGGCCCAGCTGGGGCTGGCCTCCCAACGAGGAAGGGGTGCCTCTCGTACCCTGACCCCCCTCATGTTCCGCATCATGGCGGTGGCCTATCCGGAGTTGAATGGGCGCTTGAAGGCCTCATAGCAGCCACCGGGGGGGAGTACAGATTCAGAATCATGACTTTGCGCGTGTTAAGATTTTACCTGGGTGGGTGATGTGGGCTGTGGGTGCCCCTAGGCCAGGGCGAACATGGCAGGGTAGGTCCCATGTTGGGCAGGCTCTGAAGCACTCCAACCCCAAGTGTTAGTTGGCATCTACTGCTGGGCAGGGTCCTGTTTTTCAGGTGTGCAGCCAATGGCGTTAGGCATTGTACCCCATGGACTGGTGACTAGCATTGTAACTGGTAGTGCATAGCCTAGTGCATAGGGCTGTTCCCTGTGTGTTGAGTATGCCAACGGTAGTGTTGTGGCTGGCATTGACCAAGTGTATCCTCTGTCTCTCCCCCCCTTTTTGTTTTGTCACCCTGTCCTTGTGTGCATTAGCATCATCTGGTGGAGGAGCAGAGGCACCGGCAACGGAGGGAGCTGCATCCCACATGGGCCTGGAGGCCGAATCCACCGACGGTGAGGGCACCAGTGGGACAGAGGGCAAGGGGAGCACCACAACGGAGACAGGAGGAGACACTACCGACAGCAACTTCTCCTCCGATGGAAGCCCCCTGGCGGTAGCGGACACCTCTGTGCCCACCCCAACAACAGGTACAGCCCTAACCCCCCATACAGGCACCACCCTCCCAGCAGCCCCTCAGCGTGTTTCCCGTGCCCGCTCACGCAGGAGGGTGGGCATCTCCTTTGCCCCAGGTACCTCAGGCCCTGCCCCAGTCAGCCTTGCTGCCCTCAGTGAGGAGGCTATTGACCTCCTGAGATCCCTCACTGTTGGGCAGTCAACCATACCGAATGCCATCCAGGGTGTCGAGAGGCATTTGCAACAAACAAATGTATACCTGGAGGGCATTCACTCTGGCGTGGTGGCCCAACAGAGAGCATTCCAGGCTCTGGCCTCCGCACTGATGTCAGCCATTGTCCCTGTATCCAGCCTCCCCCTTCCAACTTCCTCTACCCAGTCTCAATCCCCTCAACCCCAGCCTATCCCAAGCACACCTTCAGACCAGCATTCACCCAAATCAACACACAGAAGTGGCTCAGGCAAACACAAGCACCACACTTAATCTCACAGGCACTCACACAAGCACCATCCACATGCAGATACACCAACATCCACTGCCTCCACGGTGTCCCCCTCATCCTCCTCGTCCACCTCCCTCTCAGTAGCATCTACACTCACACCTGCATGCGCTACATCCTCATCCACTACCTCCATCACCAGCACGTCTATCACTACACACCCCTCACTGGCAGTCACCACCCCTACATCCATGCACACGTCCCCTGTGTCCTCTCCCACTGTGTCTGTGACCCCCTCCTCCCAAAGCACACAAACGCAAGCACACACACAACCAACAGCCATCCACCTCACAACAGCATCCATCCCATGCACCTGCACCCAAACACAGCAGACTGACACCTCCTACAACCACTCCTTCTTCCTCAACTCCCAAACCTTCACTCTCTTACCGCCCCAGTGTCCCTAAGAAGCTTTTCCTCACCACCATTGACCTATTCCCTCTCCCATCCCCCCATCCTTCACCTCGGAGCAGGGTGCCCAGAACCCAGCCCAGCACCTCAGCCACCCAGTCCATGGCCACTGTGGTTTCGGCAGCAAAGGCAGGTGTGAGAGGCTCCAAGGAGGCACCCGTCAGTCCAGCCAGTGTGCCAACAACACCTGCCAAGGCCAAGAAGGGCCGCCACCTGGCAAGGGCAAGAAGGGGACAGCAGCCAGCAAGGGGAAGGAGGCAGAACCAGCCAGAAAGGGCAAGTCAAAGACTCCAGCTGGCAGAAGCAGGGAGGCACCACCATCTGCCAAGGGCAGAAAGGGGCACAGAACACCAGCCATGGCACTTCAGCCGTCCGAGGCTGCATGTGAAGGCCTGAAGGCTCCCACCACCACTGCCTGCACCGCCACTTGCACCGTGGTCAGCACCGCCACCGCCACCTGCACCGCGGCCAGCACCCTCCACCTGCCCCGCCACCAGCAGCACCACTGCCACCAGCAGCAGCCCCAGTGGGCAGCCGTCCGAGGCTGCAGGTGAAGGCCTGGAAGCTGCCACCACCACTGCCTGCACCCCCACCTGCAGTGCAACTGGCATGCACTGAGCAGCCGACACCGCCGGAGAGCAGTGTGTAGTGGTGACTACATGGGCTGCAGTGCATCCTGGCCCCTGCAACACCTATCGGTGTGACACCCAGGTGAGAGACTGTGACCTTGCCCCATCCAGGATGAAGCACACTGGGTACAAAGCTCCCTCCAGAACCACTGAAAGAAGGCATCCACTCAGGCCTTCCTTAGCAGGATGAAGCACACTGGGCACAAAGCCCCCTCCAGAACCACTGGAAGAAGGCATCCACTCAGCCCCTCCTTGGCAGGATGAAGCACTCTGGGCACAATGCCCCCTCCAGAACCACTGGAAGAAGGCATCCACTCTGCCCCTCCTTGTCAGGATGAAGCACACTGGGCCCAAAGCCCCCTCCAGAACCACTGGAAGAAGGCACCCACTAGAGAGACTGTGGCTTTGCACTCCCCAGGACCAAGCAGTGGGCCAACCACACACTTGAGAGACTGTGGCTTTGCAATCCCCAGAACCAAGCAGTGGGCAAGCCACCCACTAGAGAGACTGTGGCTTTGCACTCCCCAGGACCAAGCAGTGGGCAAACCACCCACTAGAGAGACTGTGGCTTTGCACTCCCCAGGACCAAGCAGTGGGCAAACCACCCACTTGAGAGACTGTGGCTTTGCACTCCCCAGGACTGAGCAGTGGGCAAACCACCCACTAGAGAGACTGGCTTTGCACTCCCCAGGACCAAGCAGTGGGCATGGAGCCCCCTCCAGGAGCAGTGGCGTTCTACCCTCTTCCGGCTGATGTGCCCCCACATTCCCCTTCCCCCTGAGGTGTCTTTGTGTTTTTGACCTGATGCCCCTGCAATGTTCTCTCCGTATTGAGGCAGGAGTCAAGTGTGGCCTTTGCCTATGTGCTATGGCCCCGTGGGCCATGGACATTTTCAAGTGGGCATTGTCCTTCCTTTTGTATATATTGTATATATTGTACATACTGTTTATTTCTTTCTGAACGTATTTCTAATAATTATTTATATGACACTCATTTTACTCCATTCCTTTTGTCCTTCCGTTATTCCTGAGGGTTACCTGGTGTATATCTAATGTTGTTGCATGTGTTTGTGTGTATGGTGTTGGGGTGTGGGTGGGGGGGTTGCGTGTGTGTGTCACCCTCTTTTTCCTCACCCCCTCCCCTGTGTGCTATGTACAGTACTCAACGTGGTCGTCTTCGCCGGCGTACATGTTCCTGGTGTATGAGAAGGTACACCAGCATGGGGAAGATCTGCAGTTTGGGCTCCATGGCATCCTGGTTCTTCCTTGAGTGTCGAGAGGTAAGTCGTTTCCCTTCAGTGTTCTGTTTCTGCCTTGCTTTTGATGGCGTTGGTACCACCCCGGAAAAGCTGGCAGATGGGCCTGTTGTAATGCAGTAGGCGGTACATTGTCTTCCATCTGTCTGTTGGCAGCTACCGCCACGGTGCTTGTTGCTACAGCCGTGGTGGGTGGAGTGTTAAAGTGTCTGTCTGTGTTGGCAGTTTCCGCCGTGGTCAAAATTCAATTTTTTTTACCGCCGGCCCGTTGGCGGTATTACTGCCGCTTTATCACCGACCCCCAGGGTTGTAACGAGGGCAATAATATTTTAGCAATACACACGTACATTTGCAAAACAGTTACAATTTCTTTTTTTTTAAAACAGTCATAGGTAATCTGGAAATACTAATTTGCAGTGATCTCCTGTGCACCACCAATATTTGCTAGATCCTCATATTGCCTCCTCAGGCCTATAACATCATCATGACCAAAACTATGTAACCAATTCAGTTGTGAGAGCCACCCCTGATCACTCACAATCATTGTGAGTTACTGAAGGCCAAATCACCTGTACAATCCTTGCACATAATCACACTCACACCTAAATTGGCTTCCTGCTTAAACTCCCAAGAGTCGGAACCTATGGTCTGCATCACATACAGTGACTGAGGACAACAGAGGAAGTTTGCTATGTGTCAAGGAGAGCAGGGATTTGTGGGGTGTTTGCACAAGTGTGAATTTTAATGGGTAAGACTGGGATGGATGATGGTGAGCCACTGTCATCTGAACTTGCTGCACCTAAAATACGTCTACCTATATGTGGCTCCATGACAGGTTGAAAGTGTACAGTGCTGAATGATGCACAATATGTGCTGAACTTCCACGTGACAGTACAGTATCAGACAACTCCAGACCCTCTGCATTTTTCAAACATCATAGCATTTCAACATTGGCTGTATGTTGTCAGTCAAACTACTAGTACACTGCCTACTGGCTAGTGTCAGTCAAGGGCCTACAGTTTGTGTGAGGAAATGGGATTTGTGTGTGACATAGACACACATTACAGCTTCTACTGTCAGCTGGCTTAACATTGCCATGCACAGAAAACTCAGACATTGCTCACAGAAACTGCCCCAGATACATAATTCTGTCAACTCAAAGCACAACAACACCCACATTACCAAAAAGGAAACAAATATCATGTGAGCCATAAAGGAAGGAGTTACTCATTCAGCCATTCCCCACTCAGACACATACCTGTTCCTCTGGGGTTATAAAGTTGGCTGTACAGGGAAATAATCTTCCTGGTAAGAAGCTCCAGCTCCTCAGGGTAAAAGGCAGGGGACCTGTCACCTATGTTGCCCGGCATCTTGGCTCCTAGAGGTTGGTAGCAGCCTAAAGAATGGAGGAGGTTTTGATGGCTGCAGTGTTAGGAGGCAATTGATTTTTTTTACACAAAGCGGTGTACAAATACACAGTGAATATGATCCATGATGGAGATGGACACAGCCATTGGCTTTTGCTCTTAGCGTCACATATGTTAGCCTATGGCAGGGTCCGTCGTGTAGATCACCACCTACTATGTAGTCATCTTCAGCTGTCGGCCGTCTGTTAGGCAATGTCCCAATGGCAGAGTCAGGTTGCCAACATTTTAGGGTGTTGAGCTGCACATTTTACAATTGTTTTTCATCACCAGTACTCCAAATGGAGGCTAGTGCATTTCTAACAGTCAGACTTCAACAACACTTTTCTGGGAAAAATATGACATGAAAAAATTTGAAACGTGACTGTTTGTCAATGATAATGCCACAGAGAAAGTATTTAATAAAAAATAAAAATATGTATACGTTTATATCTTAATGGGCCACATTTTTGATGTCAATGTTTGTACATGTACTATCCAATGAGATTTCTACTTTTACCCAGAAGTCACATGTGCTTTGACATTAGAAGTATGGTGTGACTATTTCATCTGACATTTTCTTTTCCATACTTACAGTCGCCTGAACCCAGCCATGGGTAAGAGGCAACAGTCCCAGGTGTTCCTGCCCTTTTCAGACCTTGCCACAATATAGGAAAGGGATGTCATCAAGCAATATTGTCTAAATAAGCAAACTATCCTGGATTTCTATCAGCAGCTAGAGTCTGATCTCCTGTTTTACAGTATGAATCCAACAGCCATAACACCAATAGCAAAACTCCTGGCAGTACTGCATTTTGTAGCCACTGGCACATTTCAATACACTGTGGCAGTATATGGGGGCATGTCCCAGTGGACATTTAGTGGTGTGCTACAAGAAGTCCTTGCTTCCCTGATTAAGAACATCAACAGCTACATCCATTTCCCACGTCCACAGGATTTTGCCACCACAAAGGGAGAACTTTATGCCTTGGGTGGAATACCACATTTGGTTCGAGCGATAGATTGCACGCATGTTGCCGTGGTGCCACCATACAACAGAGAATAGGTCCACCGCAATCAGAACTTCCATTCCATCTATGTGCAAATTGTTTGCTTACCAGACTTATACATCTCAAATGTATTTGCCCTCTACCCTATGTCAACACATGATTCATTCATACTACGAAACAGCAATATACCCATGCAGATGTCACAACTTGGACCAGAGCGGGCCAGTTTTTTTGGTAAGTACCACATGACTTGAAGATCTTTTGCCTGAATCCTAAATTAGGAAGGGACAATGGTTTGATATGATGGTAATCTGTTGATGTGTTGCTTCTTTATAGGAGATGCAGCATATCTCATCGACCGTGGTTATTAGCACCGATGAGGAATCCAACAATGCCAGACGAAGTCCACTTCAATCAGGCCCATGCGAGAACACAGAGGCTAGTGGAGCTGGCGTTCAAACTCCTGGAGACTAGATTTAAAAGCCTGGACAGCACCGGTGGAGCCTACCTCTACTCACCCGATAAGGTGTGCCAAATCACAGTTGCCTGCTGAAATCTCCATAACATTGCCCTGTGGAGAGACATCCCTACAATTGCAGGGGAGGGAGACCATGATGAGCCCCGGTTGTGGATGTTAAAATGCCCTATGATGATGACAGTGATGAAGAAGAAGGAGTTGACCTATGTCAAGATGTGTTTGCCCACTTCTTGACCCGAGTGTAAGTCTACCTTTGCAAACTTAATGCTTCAACGGCAGTACAACTTGTGCCCTAGGGTACATATATCTCTGCTATGGTATTTTTTAGGAATGGTCAGTGAAGTAAAGTTCAAGGTGGTAGTGGATCAGGGTTGCCCTACATTGTGTTATGATATAGAAGAAACAAGCTAGTGATAAGTACATTTGTCCTCATGACTTGTCAATTGAGTTTTTTTTTTTCTATTTGGGAAAATGATTTTCACTTGTTATTCTGTTTCAGGGTCCTTCACCGTGTAACCTTCAGTTGGACATTTCAAAGTTATGACATTTGTTGTGATATGTTGCTTATTGGAAGTACAAACTGAACATGTGTTGATCCTGGGACAGACACACCCTTGGGATGGAGACCCAATATTGGCTACATCATCAAATTGTGGACAGTGGAGGTAGCTGTTGATGTGTTGCATCATTGGTGGTAGACCTTTTAGTTTGCACACCACTGAATGATAAACGTGTCATTGCACCAGATATTGCCAAAACATCCTGTACTGGTCATGTGGCTTCAAATGATGTCACTGCCATGATGTAGACTATTGGTGTTATTGGTCATGCATCAGTGATAGTTTGCCTATTTAATCTATTCCCATTGCATATTCCCTTTCCTCCATGGTATTATGACAGTGGAGCGCTTAACCCTATAGGGCACATATTTGGGGTTAGGACTGGTGTTTGTTGCCTAGTCTCTATTTCTACATGGACTTGTTTTCAAAACTGTTATGTTCCACATACAATCTCAGCAGAGTTTGTTACCTTTAAATACATTTGTTGACACTTTTCCTCTTTGTAATTGCAACTTCTTTAAAAAAATGATTGTTCTATTGTGTTCCCAACATGATGTTGGAAGCTGGACAAGACAAAGGAAATGCCAAAAATAATCAAACAAGAGTCTTCTACTCAGTGTCCAATACATTTATTATGAAAAAACAAAAAAACAAGTGTGATGTCAATCAAATAATATAAATTGAACAACAAAGAGTCTATCATGGTGGATGGAAACATGGTAGTAGAGCCCAAAACTGTTTGAAGTCCAATGTCAACGTAAAATAGTCATCAGAAAAAGTATGTGTCCATGAAACAGTTCTCGGGGTGAATGGTACACACACAAGGAGGAGATTAGGTTTGGCATCTCTTGGAGGTTCTGGTCCAGATGACCGTCCCCACTGGGGAAGAGGTGGGCACAGGTGCATGGACTAGGGTGGTAGGAGCAGGATCCTCCTGTGGCAGGGCCTCCCTGTCTAGGGCTGGCAGAGTGGTATTTTGCCAAGATGTTGAGGGACCACAGACAGATGCAGATGGAGCATACATCACCCCAGTCAAGGAGGCCAAAGAGGGATTGATGTTCTGTATCTACACATTGTTCTCCCTCTGCACCTGCTTATTGTCCAGGAGCTTGGTTAGGACCTGGCCCATCAGTTCTTGGTTCTGTTATACTGATCCCAAGACTTGGTCAAAGGTGGCTCCACAGATTCCCTTCCACAACCCCTACCCCCACTATCCTATGCACTTGAAGTGTGTCCTAAGCCACTAGGTTCTGGCATACCTATTGGCTGAGCTGTTGGTGGCTCAACTACAGCCAAGACTTGGTGAACAGTATTGGTGTGCTGGTTCTCATTGCACAGGAAGTTAAGGTGTCCTCATGCTGAGGTCTGCTTGCAGCTGTGGTGGGAGGTGTAGCTGTGGGCTATGTTTGACTTACTGGAGATGCGTGGCCAGACAGACCAGATGAGCCAGCTTGATTCTCATCACCCGGATTGCAACATTGGGTCCCCACTGAAGGCTTTCTCCTGGGCTAGAGTAGGTCACTTGGCTGCCAGATGGTGGTACCCGGCTCCGGTTAGTTAGACCTGTGAAGGATACAGAGGATATGTGATTAAAATATAGTTTGTGCATTTTAGGTGTCTTTGTTTACACGAGGGCCAACCTAAAACCTGGAAAGGGAGAGATTGGTTGCACCTTTGTGGGATTTTCATTGTTTAACCCATGCAGCCCAATTTACACAGATTAACATTCCAGTCCTGACCTTGTAGAGATCTCCTGAAATGCAAAAGTGCAAGTTGAGAATTGTAGGTTACATGTGACAAACATTAAGGCCAACACAGTGGTGGGTACATCGGAGTTCTGAACCCTTCCAAGGCCTATCAGGCTGCAAAACATTGCATAAGCAATGGTTCATAATGCACATGATACTGTAGTTTATCATCATATGGACAGTTCAGCATGCCAAAACAAATCTTTTGATGTCTTAGAATCAAAATACAATGACTTATGTAAGCATTTTCATAAATTCAGTGTAGCTATGAGCAAGTGTCAACATGGTTGAGATGCACAAGAGACAATATTTTATTCCTAAACATGACATGGTGACTGACAAATGCATGAGTTTTTGAGATATGTGTATATGGAAGTAAAGGACAGTGTTACAACATTACATTCCACGTTTGATTGTCACATCCAGAAACAGAGCATCATGGTAGTTGTAGTCATCTGTTGACACCACGTACAATACTTGTTTGAAAAATAGCTTCCACATATCACTTTCAATGCCTGTATTAGATATGAAAACACATTTGAAACTGGTGCAAACATATGGAGATCATATGGCTAGGAGAAAATACAACTATTAGACCTGTGAGCTCTTGGTGTGGTTTTCCCAATCTTTTTGGCTTCTGACCTCCTGTTTTAATCCTGTGCTGAAAATCTTTTTTGCTGGCTTTAGGACTCTGGGCACTTTACCATTGCCGACCAGTGCTAAAGTGCAAGTGCTTTCTGTCTAACCGGTATTGGTAATTGGTTTATCCATGATTGGCATATTTCTATTTACTAGTAATTCCCTAGTATAGTGCACAGTGAGTGCCTAGGGCCTGTAAATCAAATGCTACTTGTGGGCCTGCAGCACTAATTGTGCCACCCACATGACTAACCTGGTAGACATCAATATTTATAAGGGGATTCCCTGAACATAATGCACGTAGCTCAGACAGGGAAATAACCAAAGTAGGTAAAAACTACTACAAAAGCTACTAAGATAGCCATGAAGATACCATCATCTTCACGTACCAATACTATGGTCTGAGATGATACTAACTATATGTGACTGACCAGTAGAGTATTTTTAATAGGCTACTCAGTTTAGGTACTCAAATAACAGAATCCTATTACATAATTGATACAAGCTTATTTTACAAATACAGTATAGATATTTTATTATTCCATAATGATACAATCATAAAAAGTATATACATTAAATCAAAAAAATAGAAAAAAATACATACAAAGCACCTAAGTCAAACATACCACATAGACATTAAGGCCTTCGGTCCCTATGGTATCATTGGTTCCTTAATATGTTGGTTCACTTGTAAATAAGACACGTTTTCTTATTTGAATTATTTAATGTCTATGTGGTATGTTTGACTTAGGTGCTTTGTATGTATTTTTTTCTATTTTTTTGATTTAATGTATATACTTTTTATGATTGTATCATTATGGAATAATAAAATATCTATATTTGTAAACTAACCTGGTAGACATGTCTCAGACCTGCCGCTGCGTCGGCTGCAGGATGCAGCTGGCGTGACGGAGTACACTCTGCCGTGGTGGTCTGTGATTTTGCCACAATGCATCTGAATATGGGGGGTGTGGGACTGCCAACATGATGGTCTTTTCAGGCCTGCCGCTGGTGCGGCTTGGCAGTAAGACCAGCAAGATGCAACTCTGGCCCAAAAGTTTGCACCATATAGGCCAGATACATTCAAGGAGATTAGCAATAAAAAAAAACATTAACGGATGACCTATCCGATCCACACATCCTTAAGGGTACTTTATACTGTTGAGCACCCAAAAAGTGGCACAAGGGGATATTCCAGCATTATTGCTGCTTGAGGTATGTGGGACTCCCTCCACAAGCTAGACAGGTTTTTCTGCTCCCTGCTTCAGCATGCCATTTGGCAGTATGCACAGCAAATGGGATGATACCTGCCCTAAATTTTACATTAAGGGACTTTGGGGGTCATTCTGACACCGGCCGGCGGCCTTGCGGGGACCGCCAGAATACCGCTGCGCGGTCAAAAGACCGCCGCGGGTATTCTGGGTTTCCCGCTGGGCTGGCGGGCGACCGCCAGAAGGCCGCCCGCCAGCCCAGCGGGAAACACCCTTCCATGAGGATGCCGGCTCCGAATGGAGCCGGCGGAGTGGAAGGGGTGCGACGGGTGCAGTTGCACCCGTCGCGATTTTCAGTGTCTGCATGGCAGACACTGAAAATCTTTGTGGGGCCCTGTTACGGGGGCCCCTGCAGTGCCCATGCCATTGGCATGGGCACTGCAGGGGCCCCCAGGGGCCCCACGACACCCCATACCGCCATTCTGTTCCCGGCGGCCAAAACCGCCAGGAACAGGATGGCGGTATGGGGGTCGGAATCCCCATGGCGGCGCAGCAAGCTGCGCCGCCATGGAGGATTCCCCAGGGCAGCGGGAAACCGGCGGTACACCGCCGGTTTTCCGTTTCTGACCGCGGCTGTACCGCTGCGGTCAGAATGCACATGGGAGCACCGCCAGCCTGTTGGCGGTGCTCCCGCGGTCGTTGGCCCTGGCGGATTTTACCGCCAGGGTCAGAATGACCCCCTTTGTGTGGGGAGGATTTATTTCATCCATATACGCCTCAAAAGAGGGAAATGGCTTAAACTCTAAGAAATCTTGTCTCATATGTCCTAAATCTAAGCTTTTGAGTATCCTTTCCTCGTCCTGTTTCCAATAGTTAGCCTTCCCTGTAGTGAACTAGTTCAGGGGTGTGCCAGAGTTGTAGCCAAAATAGAACTGGTTTGAGATGAATTAAAGGGGCTATCGGGTGAAATTCCAGATCTTGTCTTAAAACTAAAGGGAAACTTTGGAGAAGATTGAGTGCTGCTCTAAGAAATTTATTTTCCACAACTTCCAGGGCATTTATGTTGGCACAACTCCACAATTCAGCATCTTATGCAGCAACAGTTTTATCACTCCAAACTTCAAGAAGGGGTGAGATAGGATGGAAGGAGGCCTTGCTGGCAAAGTTTAAGATGATGGCTGCTCTGTGGTTTAATGTAAGAGCCCTTTTTATGACTCGGTTTGTCCAAGTATTTGAGCAAGATAAACAGATGCAAGGATAATCGAAGCTGGGCTCTTTCTCTAATACCTCCCAATCTAAAGTGATTGCCCCTCTGAAGCCTTTATGAGGATGAATGGCTATACACCTTTTTTTGCATGCATTAATTTTCAGCCTGTGCACACATTTTCCTAATAGAGTTTCAAGGCCTTTCAGGGTTTTAGATAATAGAAAGGTATCATCGGCAAACAAGAAAGCAAGAACCTTACAAGCCCCAAGAACCAGAAGTTCATTGTTACAGTCAATTACATAATCTATGCACTTGTTTATGAACCACAAGAACAACATAGGGGCAAATACACAGCCTTGCCTAATGCCCTTGCCAACTCTGATGGGGTTAGTGATTTCCCTATTTGGACCCCAGTGAACCTATGCAAAAGTATCACAGTTTAACTGGACAATGATGTCAAAAAGTGGACCACAACGCCCTAGCTCTCCAAGAGTACTCCACAGTTTATTTCTGGGAACCATGTCAAATGCTGATTTTAGGTCAACAAAAGCAGCATAAAGCCTTCCCCTCTTACGGTCAATTTGCTTCCATCTAGGTAATTAAATCCTGAATATCTGGTTCACTGTACTAGTATTTGGGTGAAATCCTGCTTGAAATTGAGACAATATCTCATTTTACTAATCCAAACCATAAGGCTATCAAGTATCAATTTTCAAAATATATTTTTGCTGGAGTCTATCAGGCTAATTAGCCAATAATAAGATTTGGGACCTTTTTAATGGATGGTAATAACTTCAGCAGCTTTCCATGATTTAGGTATATCAGCTCCTGCCATTAGTAAATTTGACACATGAGTAGGATAAGGTGTCCAGATATCAGGTTCAGAAATAAAAAGATCTACTGGAACACAATCCAGCCCTGGGGTTTTACTGGCATTCTGTAACTTGATAGCAAGTTTGGTTTCAGCCACAGTAAGGATCCCGTCAACTTCGGAGGTATCATGCTCTTCAGAGGTTATGGAAGATATAACAGTTGTTAAAGGACCATACCTGGCAGGGACTTTGGAAAGAGGGTGAAAAAAGAACCACTATACAGTGTTTCAAAATGTGTCACCAGTCCTGCTTTGTTATGAAAAATCCTAGCTTCATCTTTGATGTTTTTGTGCCATGGGAAATTACATGCTAAAAGGCTGACCAGTTTCCGGAGCACACAGCTACCAGAATGTTACGCCAGATATACGTATCTTAGGCAATTTTGGCTTGCTTTTGTAGCCATTTACAAGAGGCTGTAGCAGATTGTATCTCAGGTCAGAGACTGCCCTTTAGGGTTTCAATATGATGTTTCTTTGCTAGCCTGCAGTCCCTATTGAACCACCTATGGTCAGATTTCACAATGGGACTCTTTAAAATTGGTGATTAGAAAAACAATTACATTGGAAGTTCTTGGAGCCACATTGTCTGGATGTTCGTAATTGAGTTGGGATCTAGCTCCTGCTTGGGGATTGTGATGAGATAGAGGTTGAACCCTGGTAATAGTTTAGCATATGCAACCTTATCTTTCTCAACACTTTCCCATTTGGCCTTCCTGTGGTTGTTACTAACCTATGTACTACCACAGGGCAGTCACTGCATCTTCCTTATTTCAACAGATTTAACCCATAAGGTCTGAAGCAAGGGGAAACAGTCACCCTTGAATCTAGGGAGAAACTCCATATCAATAATCTTTTCCCAGGATTTGAGATCTCCCATAATATAATCTATCCAGCTTGGTGAGAGTTCCTCCTAAAGGTAGGCCTCATCTCTTTGTCTGACTTAGTTCTACTGTTGCAGGCTCTCAGTTGACAGCTCAAGGATAGTTCCATCAGTTGCAGAGCTACCCTGGAGGGTGTTGTCACACTGGGGTCAGAGAGTTGGGGAATGCCCCAGGATTGATCCTCTTCACCTTTAATTACCTTCAACAGTATTTAAGGTTCAAAAGATACATGGTACCAGGAGTACCCAGGGCCTGTAAGTTAAATGTCCCTCATGCCACCAAAATTGTGACAAAGTAAAGTAAGACTCCCAGCCTGCCTTTGGTGGCTGGCAGAGTAGTTTTCAAACTGATGACTAGACTTTGACAATTATTAATGACAAAGTCCACAGTTTCCTTTTTACTATATATAAGTCATCCCTAAGGTAGTCCTTTTGAGCCCGAAGGCAGGGTGTTGTATATTAAAAAGGAAGATATGTGTTTTTATAGGTCCTAACAGTAAAAATCCCAACTCTGTGTTTTTGCTGTAGAAAGGCTAGTAGCCCTATTTGTGGTGAGAAAGAGGGTTACACGCTGACAGCTCAGATGTGCTAATATCTCAATGGGACTACTAAAGTTGGTACGTTAGGGCATCAAAATAATTGTTAAATTAAACCCAACTTGATGCCAAGGCGAATATAATGTAAGTTTTAACTAATTGGCAACTTTGCCTAAGATTTCCAGGGACCATTTATGGTTGCTGGAAACAAGACAGCCTTCTGCCTCCCTGGGGAGGAGGTGTGAATAATTCTCAGGAATTAACACTAAGGACATACAGTCGAAGGAAGTGTTACCTCTGACCAGATCGGCATCTTTCAGCATCCTGTGTCTCTTGTATCAAGACCACTTCATGGATGTCTATGGCTGTTCGCCCACAGAGCCTGAAAACTGGAGAATGCTTTGACTACAAGCTAACTGTCCTGCCAATCCTCATTGGCCTGTGTGGCTTGCTCCCTGCCAAAGTTGGTCACCCAACGTGAGCCGGAGTAGTCAAATACAACTTTACAAAAGTTTTAACAAGTTTTCCAAGTAACTGCTAACTGCAGCAGTTAGCAATGCCTGTTTGTAATTTTAATGAAAAGGAGTGATTTAATATTTCCTTAATAATTTATCTCTCTGGAACCCTCCGGTAAATTTTTGTCATTTTGGTGTCTAAAAATTCATTAAAATGACAGCTATTTTTATAAATTGTTGTTGTATTTTCTTTGTGTCATGTTTCTTTCTTGTTCAATAGTTTTGGTGTTTTTGGCACTTCTAAATGTTTTGCACTTATTCCTTTGACAAAGCCTGACTGCTCAAAGCCACAGATACCCAGGGTTCAGCTAAAGTTCTGCCAAGGAGCCTGACTGGACCCATGATTGGTTTGTAAGTTTATTAGATGGTTATATGGTGATGTCACACAACTGCACCATGTAATAAATTGCTGTCCTCACATTATGTATATATATATACAGGGTGATCCGTCAAGTAGGGACTGAGAAAAAGGGGGGTCAAAAAAGTTGTGTTTCACATGTTAATTCCCACAGGATCTTTAGACACGTCTATAGCCCGAAATACTGGAGGGAATTTCACCAAATTTGTGAGAAAGTGAGCTTTCAGTACGCAGATTGCCATTTTGCTTATTTGGTATATATCCATTCAATAGTTTTTGAGACATTTAGGGAAATTCTAATTTGTATATCTCTGCCCGTGAATAAAGACGAGCTTGTGCAGGTACATGCACAGCTCTGATTGGCTGCCAACACTTCAAACCAGAAAGTGTTGGCAGCCATCTTGGGACTCGGTTTCAGTCGAGTCCCAGTAAAAAAAAAAGTAAAAGAAAAAGAAATGGGGCCAGATTAGGGACACTCTGACCCCTTAGCTCTGGCCAGAGGGACCACTCCAAGGCAAAGAAGCATCTTTTGAATTATTGTTTCCACAAAGTCACAATATTTGCAAATTCGCTGCAAAAATAAAAAAAAATAACCTGCACTTGTTTTTGATAGGCTCCCGGGTGGCCCCCACAAGCTCCGGGGACCACCACCTCCCTGATGCAATTTCTAAATTTGGTGCAGGGGGCCTTATGGACCACCCTCACCCCTGGGGATGACCACTTCTCTGGGGCAAACAATAAAAATATAGAAAGGGGGTCCATTATGGACTCCCTTATCCCCGGGGACCGCAACGTCCTCGGGGCAATGTGAACGTTGGAGTGGGACCTTGCGGCACCCCTCAAGGAGTCACTGATGGCCCTGCGGACCACTACTCCTCAGGGCTGGCTCTAGCTATGTCCTGGGGTGCCCTCCCCGGGACATAGCTATTTGCTGTGGCCTGGCTGCAGCTCTGAAGCTGCAGCCAGGCCATAGTAAACACCCCAGTTTCAGACAGTGGGACCTGTTAACCAGGTCCTGCTGTCTGAAAGCAACCTTTCATCTCTGTCACGTGCACACGTGCAGGGAACAGAGATGAAAGGTTTGCTTCAGCAAGCACAGAGCTGCTGGTAAAGCAGCTCCTTGCTTGCTGAAGCAATGGTACCACAGGGGAAGCATTAAGACTTCCCCTCTGTGCCAGATAGCCCATAAAGGGCATTTTGTAAACATAAAAATAAATACATTAATTAATTAACAAATATGTAGGGACTGCCGGGAAGCCCTTTAGGTCCCAGATAGTCCACAAAGGGTCAACAAAAAGGTTAAAAAAAGAAAAGCAATACCTGAGAGTAAAGGTTGCAAACATTCACATTGAGGGTTTGAGTTCAGCTGGACTAAAAAAAAAATAAGTATGGATTATTATATATTTTTTTTAATGATAGATACATTTTTATTTTAAAATGTACACAAATATCTCATTCTAAGTATGTCAGACATTAAAGCCTAAACAACTCTCTCTCTCTCTCCCTCTCACTTGCCCATTCACTTTCACTCTCTCTCTCTCTCTCTCTCTCTCTCTCTCTCTCTCTCTCTCTCTCTCTCTCTCTCTCTCTCTCTCTGTATCTCTTTCAATCAATTTGTCCCACTCACACATCCACTCAAACACTCATGCACCCACTCACAGACCCACTCTGACCCTCATGCACTCACTCACAGCCCCAGTCAGACCCTCATGCACCCACTCAAACACCCACTCATACAACTATGCACCCACACACCCACTCGGACTGTCACACACCCACTCACAGACCTGGGATGGGAGGTTGGCCGCAGACACAGACTGCAGGCCAGCCCTTGCGGGCAACACCTACTGCGCACAGACAAAGGCCCTGCATGGTGCAAGGTTGGATGCTTATAGGGGTTGGCCTCAGGGCCTGCCCCCAACCGCCACTACGCATGGCCAAAGGTTGTGTGTGGCAGTAGTTTAATTAACGTAGAAATTCACTGAAAAAAACAAAGGTTAAAGGGATGTTATAGTTAGGTTCTGAATTTACTCGTACACAACCATAAGAATTCAGCAGTTAGAGTTCTTTCAAGTAACTAGAACTTGCACCTAACTATAATTCGGATCTTCGCCATGCACCACTAATTACTCCACACATTATATCATTGATGACATCTTCCATTCCATCTTTCATATTATCGCTGCAACATTTGCAATAAAATTATTGATGAGACAACTGTGCATGGCGAAGGCGCGGGTTTTAGATACCTAACTATAACGTCCCTGTAACCTTTGTTTTTTTGCTATATATTGGCCACTGGGCATCTATAACCATCCAACCCTGCGCTGTGTATGGCCTTTGGCTGTGCAAAGTGGGGGTTGGCCAAAGGGCCTGCCCTGCGGACAATCCCCTAAAACCACCCAACCCCGCTGTGCATGGCCTAAGGCCGGAGGTGGTACAATGTTGGGTGGTTATAGGGTTAGGCCACAGGACCAGCCAGGCCCTGTGGTCCATCTGCATAACCACCCAACCGTATGCCACCAATGGACTTTGGCCAGGCTTTGCAGCCAACTCCCTGCAATCACCCACATACCTTTTCTAAACTTTAATAAATTATATTGTTAGAATGATATATGTTAGGACAAATTGAAAAGGAAAAAAATGTCAAGTAACAAGAGCGAGATCACCTTTCAGTATATACCTTAAATGCTGAAGTTGAAAAGAAATTAAATTAGGGAAGCAACCAGAGGCACACTAAGACTGGAAACCTCAACTTTCAGTATCAAGGTCAGAGACCTTAACCTCTAGTCCATATATTACTCCTTAGTGTATAGTTTCCAGACATACCTTTGACATTCAAGCCAAAGATTCTGTTGATGAAAAAGTCAATTATTACATCACTAAAAATGTTTAACATTCAAAACACTAGTAGTAAACAGACACAGTTCATGAGATACCAGGATTTGAACCTTCAAACTAATGAATGACAGTGCAATAGCTATACCAGAAGGCCAAAAGTCACTCTGTGTTTTTTTATAGGTTCAAAACGTAACTATAACGTTTGAACCAAACATCTTGCTAGTGTGACACTTTGAAGTTATTGCATGGAGAGACCATTGTAATAACAATCTTCCTCTCTCATCTACCCCATTATGGGATAAAAGAGAGAGAGATAGAGAGAGCGAGAGAGAAAGAGAGAGAGAGAGCGAGAGAAAGAAAGAAAGACAAGACTGTGGGGGTACCCTTGCGGTCCTAGCCAGCTCCTGACTCCTGTAGGAGCCGGCATTGCTGCCGCAAGCAGGGAGCTGCTTAAAATAGCTGGTCCCAGCTTGCACAATGCAATGTTTTTAGCTGTTTCCCTGCAAGCATATTTGCATGAAGGGAAACAGATAAAAACTTTGCTTTCTGCAAGCAGGAGCTATGTTTGCTTTTGCTTGGTGGCAGCTGTCATCTCCTACCAGGCAAAAGCAAACAGCTTTGTCCCCGGGTTAGGCACCCCGGGACATAGCAGGAGCCGGACCTGGGGGGAAGCGGTACCTAGGGCCATCTATGGCTCTATGAGGAGGGCCGTGTGGCTCCCCTCCAACTTAAATAGCCCTGGGTAGGTGGTGCTCCCCAGTACCAGGGGTCTGTGATGGCCCCCGTTCATTGTTTAAATTCATCCCTGTTGAGGTCTTTGTCCCAGGGCTGTAGGGGGGCCACTTGGCTCCCCTTAATCAACATGAATAGCTGTGGGAGGTGGCAGTCCCTAGGGCTGGGGGCTCGGCCCCCACATCCAATTTAAATTAAGCTCTGTGAAGGTGGCGGTCTCCAGGGATGTGGGGGGGGGGGCACTCGCACTCTGCATACAATGTGATTTAACCCTCAGGGAGGTGGGGGTCCATGGGGTTGCAGGGGGGCCTGTGCATCCACTGCAGACAATGTAAATTATCCCCGGTGAGGTGGCAATCCCCGGGCATGGGTGGGCCCAGCGGGCCTGCCCATTTTATAAAATGAAGAAGCCCCTGGAGGTGATGCTCTGCACGGGGGACTCTGTTCGCCTCTCCTTTATTTTTACATGCCCCCGGGTCCTAGTTCACCTGGGGGCATCATTAAAACAAGCACGGGAGCCCCCACTTGTTTTTCTTTTTAAATGTTTTTTTCTGCAGATTTGTGACCCCGTCACTAATTTGTGGCAATTTTTTTAAAAAAAATGCATTTTTGCCCAGGGGTCCGTTAGGGACCCCAGCACCAGAGATAAGGGATCAGGGAGTCCCTAGCCTGTCCCGTTTCATATTTTTTGCCTTTTCTTCTGGGACTCGGTTGAAATCGAGTCCCAAGATGGCTGACAGCACTTCCTTGTTGAAGTGTTAGCAGCCAATCAGATCTCAGCAAGTGATTGGGAGAGTTCACGGAGCCTTTCGGTCCCTATATACAAATTAGTTTTTTTCTTAATATTTCAAAAACTACTTAACAAATTTACATCAAATCATAGAATAGTCGCTTTCTGGAACATGAGCTACCTTTCTGCCAAATTTGGTGCATATTCCTCCTGCTGTTTGGCTACTATTCCTGTTCAGAATCCCTATGGAAAAATTAATGGGGAAAAATCATTATGGGACCACCACCCTTCTTATTGGCCCCTGCTCGAAGGATCACCCTGAAACTACCAAGACAGCAGCTGAAGGGTGCGTCACATTTTTTTGGAAACTTTTGTGAAGGTTCATCAAACTGCGCTAAAATTATTATCAAAACAAAAAATTATTTTCCTATAGAAACTAGGTCCTAACCATAACTACCTAGTGGTGACCGCTACTAGGTAATGTGTATATATATATATATATATATATATATATATATATATATATATATATATATATATATATATATATATATATATATATATGTATTTATATATATATATATATATATATATATATATGTATGTGTGTGTGTGTGTTGCAGACTGTACACTGGAAAAGTGGAGACAACACTGTGCTGGTTTAGATGAGTACATGCAAGAGTGATACAAAATGCACTATACATATCCCTGGTTATTAACAGTTTGGAACACAGTTTGTGTTGGAAGATTATATTAATTTGTTTATTTCCTCAATGTGATTCTATAACCCTGGAACAGGATGTTGATGATTCGAGCCAAACTCAATTTTAGAGGCTCACAAAGATCAATGCCATCTAAAGCACCTGGAATCGAGAAGAGAGGAAGTGTAATTATTTGGTCAATTCACAACAGTCTTATTTGAGAGCCGCCAGCTGTATGTAGATGATTTAACTAGGACATCAGTAAGTATCTGTACAGTCACGAGCAGTCTCCAGGCAAAATCACTAGAGACAGCTACTATAAATAGTGCAATCAATGTACACATCATATACCTGTGTGGAATCTCCACTGAGTGATGAGGAGCACTAAGGAAGGTCCAAAGCTGTTGCGCATCTAGGGGCATATGTACACTTGTTTTGCGCCGAATTTGCATCATTTTTTTTACACAAATTCAGTGCAAAACTAACTCCATATTTATACTTTGGCGCGAGACCTGTCTAGTGCCAAATTTATGGAGTTAAAGTCATTTTTTGGACGTGGAAACCTACTTTGCATCAATGAGATGCAAAGTAGGCATCCCCGTGCAAAAAATAACTCTATGGCCTTAGCGCCATATTTATCCCCCGTGCTAAAATCACACACGGGAGGGAGGAGGGGTCAAAAATGGTGCAAAGCTTGCTTTGCACAATTTTTTAACGCCTGGGTCAAGGCAGGCATTAGGGGACATGTGGGCCTATTTCCATTGTAGAACACCCTGGAATAAGCCCACAGGTGCCCTTGCCATGCCCCAGGAACACCACTACCCACACCAGAGGGACAGCAGAGGATGGGAGACCCTATCCCAGGTAAGTATAGGTAAGTACAGGTAAGTATTTTTTTTATTTAAAAAATGCCATTGGGGCCCATTGGCACTGGGTACAATGGCCTTGCCCAGGGGACCCTGGTCCCCTGTGCTGGCTATTGGGGTGGTGGGCATGACTCCTGTCTTTTCTAAGACGAGTCATATGGTATGGATATTTTTGCATCAGAAAATGACTCTAGGCAGGTCAGAGTCATTTTTTTTTACTATAGCCTGCCTAACATCATTTTTTGGTGCAACACCCCCTTCTTCCATACCGCCAGCCCCACCGACAAACGTAATTTTTAATGCTAGCCTACCCTTTGCTCCAGATTGCACCATTCCATAAAATGTTGCCCGGCTGGTGCACAGAAATGGTGTAAGCCGGTGCTTACCTTTTGGTGCAAAACTGCGTTAGTGCAGTTTTGCACTAAAAAGTGTAAATCAGGGCCCTAGTGCAGACACATCTTCTGAAAGTCCAATGTTGCCCAAAATACACCAAGGGGCAGAGGCCTCTAGCATCACCTTGTGCCACATTAATGTCATTTATTTTGACGATAATGTGGCCCAACAAGGCCAAAATCCCTGTGCTGTATTTACAGAGTGGTGCAACGCATGCATTGCGCCACTCTTTAACCCTTTGCGCTACATTATCCGTGAGCCAGGCATAATGTATACAAAGGGGACGGTCCCCCATTAGGGGGCTCCCATTCTTTAAAATGGGCCCCTATGTACTCTAGAGGAGTAGCGCCAGTATTTTGGCGCTACTCCTGCAGAGTACATCAATAGCGGCATAAAATAATGACACTATTCCCCCCTACCCTGGCCATGGTGTGCCGTATTTTACATACAGCAGACAAATGGTGGGGGTAGGGGGTGCTAAGGGGTGCAGAAAAGTGGTGCTGCACTCGGTGCAGCGCCACTTTCCATAAATCTGCCCCCAAGTCTTTTATGTCTCTAGAATCCACTGGAGAACATAATAAAACAGTGCAGTCCTGTCGATTTGTGTATCCTGTTGGAAAACAGTCTGAATAGCTCCATATGTTGCTCGAATGTGAAGTTATCTTGAAAAAAATGAAAGAAAAAGGCGTTTGGCAAAAGAGGAACAGTTTGTTTAATTAAACATTATGGCCGGGAGAGCAGTTACAGTTACGGGGTCTGAGGATTGTCTCAAAGTAAAATTGATCAGAGGGATGTTTTATACATTTCTCTGGGTGCCATAAAACAGTTTCACTGCTGTATACTTTTAAGTAAACTATAGAGTTAGTTCCAGGGTTTTCATTTGTTAGTTGCAGTGTCCTTCAAAAATCCTTTTCTTGCTAGTGGTCAGTTCTGCCCCTTTGTCCTGCCTTTTTTCACGTTGGGAGCAGCACAAAGTACTGTGTAATTACGCTATGCCCTGTTTATCTCCTCTGTAAGGGACTTTTTTTTGGCATTTGCCTGTTTCACCTCAACGGTGTGGGTGCTTGTTCAGTTACTCCTCCCCACCAGCTCCCTCTGTAAACGTAAACAGCAGAGGGGGGCTTTTCCAGGGCCAGCTCACCCTCGCTCTCTTCCTTTTGTTATTTTCAGTCTGTGTCGCAATAAAAGTCCAGTCAGTAATTTACAATGCTATGAGCTCTAACTCGAACAAACACAAGACTATTGCATTCCAAATGCTTGTTTTATTTTTGTTTGGCATCCGGGACATATCTTTCTGCTTTTATGAGCTAAAACATGTCCCGGATTTAAAAAACAAATCCTCGACTGGATACGCGTCTCGCAAATGGACCCGAGAAACATGAAACAGCTGGTCATTCCTGCTGCCCATTCGCAGCATGTCACCATTTAAGAGGCACAGCAGAATCACTGGGAGGAGGGCTGGACGGAGGGAGCAGCACATTCCAACCCTTTGCCGATCAGTGCTGCTCTGAGCTCTAACTCGAGCAAATATGAGACTATTGCATTGTTTGTTTTGAGATTGTGGGCTGGGCGGGTGTGGTGGGATTGGGAATGTGGGTCTCACGCACTTTGAACCTCCTGCTGCTTGTTTTCCTACTCCTGTTGGCTCTACTGTGATTGGGGTGGGAAGGGAAGGATCTGCTCCTAAAGGCTCTAAAACGCAACAGATTACTTCTGTGAGGGCATCAAACGCAACTATCGATGTTAGCAACCACTCGTAAATGAAGATGCACTTTCCAAGATGTGTGACTGCTTCCATGTCGTTCTTCCCAACTGGCAGGGGTCGCCATACACTGGTGGGCTTAACTTTTCCTGTACTTTCATGTTGTGTATACTTTCGTTGTTTTAACTCAGCCACTCTTCTCCCTAGCGCCTAGGGGGTTTATTGGTTCTGTAGTCGTCAGTCAGGACAATGATCACTTGAAAACAAAATAATTCAATTAATTGGGCAGCCATGGTGTGTGCTTCTGTTTAAGGTACGCATTTTTGTTCCTTAATTCTGTAATGCTCAGTAATTATGTATTATGATATATCTATCATACGACGAGCAGGATTAAAAAATGAGTTTTTTGTGTGCAGCCGATCGAAAGAGCTATGGTTTAGAAAAGAAAAGGTTGGTATACAATGAAGCACCGACATATTATTATGTTTTCTGCTTTCCGCTTCCTCTTGCTTTAACAAAGTCTAGATTTTGTCACAATGCCCACGTGGTTACAAAGCATCAGAAACATTCTTCTACGGCTGCTATAGTGGGATGTATAGATGCTTTATATATTAATTTAGAGTATGTAGAGAACATGCGCACTTCAAACTTAATTGTCACAAGGCATTTTAAACAGCAATATAAGCAGCTATGAGATTGTGTCCTGCTATACTGGGCCTATCGAGGAGGTGTTCTTACCACAAAGACGTGTTTTAAAACATGAAACCAAATAAATTAGCATAGATTGCATTTTTTAAACCATACATTGTCGTACTCAGTTACAACTATATCTCTGCAAAGTTATATGAAGTGTATGCTTATAATAAAACTGACTACCGCACTCTTGCTGCTCTCTGCGCTGGAGGAACCAGAGGGGGCAACTTCCAAGCTCCACGTAGTGAGCAAGCCTGGAAGAATGACCTTTGACCCAAGTGACTTTGCAGTCTGAACCATCACGGGAATTGATATTACTCAATCAGTTAGACTGGTAGTGGTGTGCAAGTACAAGGGATGTGAGCGATAGTCATACCTGTGTGCAGAGTGGCTCAATTAGACTCACATTCGAGGAGGAATGGTAGTGATATTAGGATGTACCTATACTTCGAAATTCGAGGACTAGAGTTGGTGCGTTGTGAAGGACTGAAAGAGATCTGTCCACCATTTTTTCACTCCGTTTTTCTCAGATATCGGGTCGTCTTTTATTCCTTCTCTACTCTTTCATCCACAATGTGTCCCCTTCCAGACATATCCCCTTCTATGCCTCACCCTCTACCGTCTTTTATTTTCCATTCTTTTATTTCCTTCTGACGAACTGCTCCCTTTTACCAATCCCTCAATTACCCTTTCTCCCTGCCCTTCTCCAACATCCTTCTCTCCCTTCCTTTCTGTTGGAGTTTTCAGGTTTTTCACTGTCGTTGAGCACTCTGTTTGGTCCATGCCAGTTATTCCTTCCATCACTATCCATCTTTTGTCTTGTCTACATTTCCTTGTGTCCTTTTGAACTCTCTCCATTGTCCTTTTCTTCTCTCCCTCTCAAGGTTTTCCTCCCTTAATAGCTGCCTCTTGCTTCCTTTCCAGTCATCTCACTCTTTTTCTCGAGTCCCATATACCCTCATCCTATCATCTTCCCCCATCTTCCCAAGGTCCTTCCCACTTTCCTTCTTCCCTCCAAGACTTCAAATTGCACCATTCAGATGGGGCACTACTGTGTTTTTAATTCTCCAATTGTACTTTGAATCTTGTACGCATATCTAGCATACTCATACAGTGTGTCCTCTTTCCCTTTTTGATATGCTAACATAGGTCTCTCCTCTCTCAGTTTTTTTCTCAGTTTATGGTATATCTGCTATTATTTTTACCCCCTTCCCCGCCCTCCTAACCACTTGATTGGCCCCCGTAGAATGAGAAGATTTTTCCTTTCATCTGTTTGACAGGTGTGCCACTCATTAGCTTGGTAATGACAATTACGTGCACAGACTTACCTCAGCACTCATAATTCATTTGATTTTTCTTTGTATCATGGCTGATCAGTCTTAGGGGTTTGCATGGGTCAAATATTTTCAAAATCATTTGTGTCATGTCATCTGATGTTCTCATTTATCTTCGGCCCGGGTGTTCCTCTTGATTTCCTTCCCTCCAAAGCCTCTCAGATTCGCCTATGTGAGATCTCTACGATATATGGGCATATCATGAGAGCCGTTGACCTGCTTGCTCTGCCATTTCATTATACTCTACCTCAGGTTGTGTCTGGCTGTCCCCGGGACCTTCAATGGATTAAGTGTGCAGACCCCTCTTATTGCCATGCCCAGAAGCCACCCTGGCATTTGCTGATGTTAGCAAAATGTGTTCAAGTATATCGCTGTGGCATTACCGAAGCATGTAGGGGCTGCTGATCCCCATGTCTGATAATTTGAGAGACGCAAATGTAAATCTTTGGTGCTGGTTTGAACCCTTCTGCAATAAATCTTTTTAGTTTGAAATTCAAGGTGCTGTAAAGGTTTCTCTGCATACCTGAGATTTTTTAATTTGTAAATTCATTATCAAATTAAAGGAAATGCATGCTTGTTTGAGGCCCATAACATCTTTTTGCTATATTGTTCAGTCTTGTTTAACCACAATAATGATTCTTTAAATACATTCTGCCAGTCTCTGAAGGAATCACCAAATATTAATTATGTGGCAGGAAAAGACCAAATTATGAGGCAAGGTTGACCAATTTATGTGGTAAGAAAAATCCAGTTATGAATATACAACGCCAATAGCTCTAACTCAAGCAGTTGCGAGACCTATTGCATTGCAAATGCTTGTTTGGTATGGAATGTGGACCATTGTCTTGGAGTTATAAATAAGGTCCTGATAACAAATGCAGGTGAGCCTCAACCTTACATGGATACAATAAAGGTCAGTGGATAATGTGTCTAGATGTCTGGCATGAGTGGTGCATGATTGCTGCATGTTATTGGTGCTGTGTTCTGATTGGCTAAGTGTTCCTAACTACATGTGGCATCAGACTTTATTGTGTTTTGGAAATGCACGCACCCCCATGTGTGCTGTTTTGGGGCCAATCTGCTGGGACCATTATTGTGTTGCTGCGACTAATTGTGGGACTGATCTGAGTTTCCTGTTCACATGTTTGTCTGCCGGCTATGTGCTGCCCTATCTGTGATCTGTCAATCAGTAACCTCAGTCCTAGGTCTCAGAGCCTGCCTGACCACATACTTTTGAGTCTAAGTTGATGGAGAGTTCATGACAGGTGATTTTGACAATTGTGATGCAACTCATTTTTGTATGTGACTGTCATGGTGCACATTGACATCAATGTTTCCAATATTAACACATGCAAGTGCAGACCACTATCATGTTAAGTGTCTGAGAAAAATAAACCACAAAGTGTTGTCAGGGAGAGGACCACGGTGATAATATCTTGATAGTCTGGTTTCATCATTATAAATACACATGAGTCAATCCAAAGCTCTAACAAATGATTACATACACTGAGAGAGCTTGACAACTGATCAATCTGTTCACAATATATGTGGGACCATGTGGAACATGCTGGTACAATCACTATTGCAAACCACTAGGTCAAATCTGTATCATGAGAGATAATGATAGTACTGAACTAGAAAGCAGTACTATCATTATCTTTCATGACACAGATTTGCTCCACTGATTGTGGGACCAAAACCCCTAGATCGTTATCTATGCACAAATCAAAGATTGCCAGGGCTGTTTTGGCGATTGCACCGCCAACAGGCTGGCGGTGCAATCTTGGCTATTTTGACCGCAGCGCTTCGCTTGCAGCGCTGCCCATGGGATTATGAGTCCCCGACCGCCAGCCTTTTCCTGGCGGTTTGAACTGCCAGGAAAAGACTGGCGGTACGGGGAGTCGCGGGGCCCCTGGTGGCCCCATGCAGCTTTTCACTGTCTGCTGTGCAACTGCACCCGTCGCACAGCCGCAACACCACCGGCTCCATTTGGAGCGGGCTCCTGTGTTGCAGCGGAGATCACTGCTGGGCCGGCGGGCGGAAACCAGGTTTCCGCCCGCCGGCCCAGCGGGGATCTCATAATGACCGCGGCGGAAGTGCGGCCGCCCGGCGGTCAGATCTTGGCGGGCGGCTGAAGCCGCCCACCATGGTCATAATGAGGGCCTTATTCTTTCTGAGAAGTAATATAAAAGTGTTCCCTTTTAATGGACAATTACAAAAATGTTGATACTAGGTGTAGTCTGATTACATATACAATTTAATAACTATTACTAAAATATATACTTTGAAAGTACTTGTTTTGTCTTAAGCTCTGTGGCCCTGATTGAGATCTTGGCATTCTCACTGCCAAGCAATGTCAACGGCAGACCGTAAACAACAGTCAAGCCAATTGTGTTCTGCCCGCCTTATTTAGATGTTACACTTCGGCAAGCAGATTGCATGGTGACAGATTGCTGATGGAGGTAGAAGGTGGCGGATTCCAATGGGCTTTGTACAATGACAGAGGCTATGGAGTAGAGGTAAGTGACACACACACACTGTCCCTTAGCCATATGTGTACACCTGCACTACACAATACACCACATGCACACAATAACAGTTTGCCTTTCCAGCCAAACACAACCCGTACATGCCGAAAACACACTTTGACATACATCTATGATACAACATACACACACCATTGACACTGCATCCACACATGAAACAACCACAACAACCAACACAACTACACACTCAGCTACACAAACACACACACACAAGCACTACTACATGCAGCACAACAATAATCGCTACACAACACTTACCTGAATGTGTCACACAACAACACAACATACAAAACAACATTGATCTCACATGCAAGTAACACATACAGACTCATCCATATCACACATTCCAGCTCCCTCCACCTCAACCAGCCACACACACACACAAACACCCACGTACTGACTCACATACCCGACAGATAGCACAAACCTACCCATAAAGATCCCCTTTCAATGCGCTCACATGGACACCGTTGTCAAAATCTGCACAGTGGGAATGGTGTCTGGGGTACTGCCATCAGCCACTTTTCCCTAATGCGCCGTCGACGCAGGCAGTGTTCCTTTGTTGTGGAGACAGCTTTTCAAATGTGGGCTTTCTCCTATGGAACCGTCAACATCTAAATACGACTGGTGGGCTGTCACAGTGGTGGACGGGTTTTCAGTTGAAAAGTCAACAGTGAGACAGTTACCACCAATATGTAAACCAGGCCCAAAGGCCTAGATTCACTAGGAAATCATACAATGCAGCAAGTAAAGTTAAACTAAAACAAAGGGGTGGCACTGTTCTGCTCTCTCCCTGTGCTGCCATGTGCCAACACAGACACAACTGCACCATGGTGCAAGTATGTCTGCGTTGTGGTCAGCATAGTTTTTTTCAGGAAAGTGTCCCTTTCTATACTTAAACTATGCTTTAAGGCATTTCCCTCTTTGTATGTGTGCTGTAGAATGCAGCATAGATACAAAGAGGGAAAAACAAGGAGAAATTTAGAAATTAAGATATTTCTCCTCGTCACGTCTACCTCTAGGAGGCTCAGAATTTTGGTGTAAATTCCCATCTACAGTTCTTTGTAGACAGGGATTTACATCAAAACCCATGGTAGTGGCAAGGATACATCCATGGACTACTCACAGACCCCTTCTTGACAGAACCTAACACCAGGCAGTGCATAGGACAACTTTGCTTCACTTTGGGAAACTATCCAATGCAAAACCTGATTTGTGATGTATTGAAAATCCAGCATAGCTCTTTGAATCAGGTTTGTGTTAATGCTGTGTGTAAAGGTATTTTTAAAAAATGACACATTCAGTGTGCTTTCTGTTGCAGTCTGGGACCTGGTACCACTATAAATATAAGTCACTATGGCCATCATTACAACCCTGGTGGTAATTGCTGCTTACCGCCGTGCAGAAGACCGCCAACATACCGCTGCGGCCACGGAATTCCGCTACAAGGTATTATGACCCACAGCTCGGAATCCGCCATAATACAGACACCCACACAAGTCTGCCACACCAAACGTCAGTGATAAACTGGCGATAACAAAACCTCCACCATCAGGCCAACAGGAATAAGCCCACAGTATCACGACCCACGAATCAACGCGGCGGTCTTTCAACCGCAGTAATCCATTGGAGGCACACACTGCCGCGCTCAAAATACACACACATATAGAAAACACAACCACATTGGACAATTCGAAATACACACACCTGATACACATACATACACCACATCCACACACCCAATCCAATATAAAGCACACACCCACATCACCCACAAACCCTTACTACCAGAAATTTGAAAGCAGGCCACAGAGAGACACTACCTAAAACAACACTAGCATCCACAGACACACAACACCATCACTTACACAACATCCACGCACCTCAAACAACACACACCAACACATCCCCTCACACATCACAACAGACACCACCTCACACATCACCCACACCACATCATGGCACCTCAATGACACCCCAGGTTCTCTAAAGAGGAGCTCAGGGTCATGGTGGAGGAAATCGTCCGAGTAGAGCCACAGCTATTCGGATCACAGGTGCAGCAGACTTCCATTGCAAGGAAGATGGAGCTATGGCGCAGAATTGTCGACAGGGTAAATGCAGTGGGACAGCATCCAAGAACACAGTATGACATCAGGAGGAGGTGGAACGACCTATGGGAGAAGGTGCGTTCCATGGTCTCCAGACACCTAATTGCTGTACAGAGGACTGGCGATGAACCCCTACCTCCTCCCCCACAACTAACAACATGGGAGGAGGAAGTCTTGGCAATACTGCATCCTGAGGGCCTCGCAGGAGTAGCAGGAGGACTGGACTCTGGTAAGGAAAATCTTTACTACTTTATACCTCATCTTATCTGCATGCCATCACATACCCCACCCTTACCCTCGCACCCATCACCCCAACAACCCACAGATACCCCACCAACACAACCCACACATCCCAAAAACAAGCTCTGCAAGTAACACCAATGCTTAGACACCCATCACCAAAGCATGTCCAGTACAGATACCCACACAGACCCCAAAACAACTATCACACAAGGACCAAGCCAAGAATGCAAGCAATGGAGTACAGGGTCACTTACCCATTGCACACGATGGCACACACAGATGCAACAATCATGTTTTTACACCCCTACATGACCCCTACCCAATGTCACCGGACAGGAGGTGCCAGACATATCCAGTCCCCCCACAGAAGAGACCCACAGTGATGACAGCAGCTCTGCACAACTGGATCAAGATGACTAGCCCGGCTGATCAGGGACCTCGGGACAGTCGGTTCCCCTGACACAGTCACAAGCCACTACAGAGACTCACCCCTCAGGAAACACCAGCACAGCACCCACCCAGCGGGCCCATCCCTCTGTCCCCAGGACACGTCAATCAGCAATCTGTCTACCACTACAGGGAACCCAGGCAACCCCACTAACACAGGACGATCAGGGACCTGAGGGCAGTGGAAGTGGGCACACGGTTCAGGGGACAGAGGCACAGGGAAGCTGGGAGGACTGTTGTGCGACAGAAGGAAGATAGGCCCAGGGAACCCACTCTCCACGAGGCGCTCTCCAACATCCTGGGAGCTTGCCATCCTTCCCAGGAGACGATAGCAACGGTACTGGCCAAGTTTCAGGAGACCCAGCGGCTGCAGGAGGAAAAATACCTTGGGATCAGGGATGACTTGAGGTCCATTAAGGTCCATTAACAACACCCTGGTCACCATTGCAGGGGTGCTGCAAGACCTTGTCAACACCAGGAGGGACACAGTGGCACAACAAGGGGCCCCTGACACAAGCCTGGATGATGAACAGCCCTCCACTTCCGCCGGCGCTAGTGGACAGGAGGCACCGCCACAGGAACACGACACCAGCACCACACCCCCTGCAGATGGAGAACCACCCCGCAAACGGTCCCTGAGATCCAGGAACAAGACAGAGAACATTGCCAAGACACACAGCAGGAAATGAGACCTCCCCTGAATGTCACCCTTCTGTCCCACTTTGTCACCCTGTCCATCCTTAAACTGCCATTGCTCCACTTCCTATGCCCCTTTGGACAATGCACCTGTGAAACAAATAGACTGGACTCTGCCATGGACATTCCACCACCATCCCCCCAGCCCATTTTACAACCCCCTCCACTTATTTGCACAGAAATAAACACACTTCAATCAAAAAACAATCTGGAGTCAGTCTGCGCTTTCACAAACGTGTAATTGCAATAACCATGGAATATAGCAATGTCAATTTACTTGTGCACATACCGATGTAACACAGCTGTAGGCCTGGAGGAAATATAGCAGAGGGCACAAAGTGGGACTCACATCTGTGAAATGGAAAGGCAAAGTGACAAGACAGGGTCCATACACTGAGTGAAAATGACAGACTTATGCTAGCTCCTGAAATTGTATGAGATGATGGAGGCAGTGACATCTTCTTACCTGTGTCTCACTGGAAGTATTGCATGATTATGTTGTTTCGGTTGTCGATATCTTCTTCTTCTGCCTCCTCTTCTTCACTGCCCACAGGCTCCACAGCTGCCACAAGACTACCAGCTGGCCCATCCTCCTGCAGAAAAGGCACCTGCTGTCGCAAAGCCAGGTTGTGCAGCATACAGCAGGCCACGATTATCTTTGGTGAGTAGTAGAGGGAACCACCTGTCTTATGGTGGCACTGGAATCTGGCCTTCAGGAGGCCGAAGGTTCATTCGATCTCCCTCCTAGTTCGCCCATGTGCCTCATTATAGCGTTCCTCCGCCCTTGGGATTTACTCACTGGGGTCAGTAGCCTTGACAGGTTGGGGTAACCAGAGTCACCTGCAAATATCGAGGGACAAGTGTTAGACACACACTAACCCATAGGGACAACCCCATACCCAGACACCTATTCACACTGTATTGTGTCCTTGGCCTCACCTATTAGCCACACACAGTGCCTCTGGAGTTGCCCCATCACATAAGGGATGCTGCTGTTCCTCAAAATGTAAGCGTCATGCACTGAGCCAGGAAACTTGGCATTCACATGGGAAATGTACTGGTCTGCCAAACACACCATCTGCACATTCATCGAATGGTGGCTTTTTCTATTACCGTACACCTGTTCACTCCTGTGGGGGGGTACTAATGCCACATGTGTCCCATCAATGGCACCAATGATGTTGAGGATATGTCCCAGGGCATAGAAGTCACCTTTCACTGTGGGCAAATCCTCCACCTGAGGGAACACGATGTAGCTGCGCATGTGTTTCAGCAGGGCAGACAACACTCTGGACAACACGTTAGAGAACATTGGCTGGGACATCCCTGATGCAATGGCCACTGTTGTTTGAAAGGAAGCACTTGCCAGGATATGGAGTACTTACAGGACCTGCACTTGGGGGGGGGGGGGTATCCCAGTGGATGGCGGATGGTTGACATCAGGTCTGACTCCAACTGGGCACACAGTTCCTGGATTGTTGCACGATCAAGTCTGTATGTGACTATTATGTGTCTCTTTTCCAATGACGACAGGTCCACCAGTGGTCTGTACACCGGAGGATGCCGCCATCTCATCACCTGCCCCAGCAGACGTGCCCTCTGGAGGAGAACAGCGAGCAGAGAGTCAGCCTACACTGAGGTATCCCAAAATGTAATTTGCAAAAATGTATTAATCCGCAATGTGCCTGTAACTGTGTGTATTCCAGGCCTACATAGGTGTGACGCAGTTATCATTAATGCCATGTGGCCCCCTGAAATGGCGGCTGCCTGACCTGTAAGGTGGGAGAAGGGCAAATTAGGTAACTGCGCTGGCGTTGTACACCGTCGCGGTGGGCGGTCGAAGAGTGCGGCGCAATTCTGCATTGGTTAACATTGGGCCCTATGGGTCCGAGGAGCCAATGACAATGTACGCCGGCGGTGACGGTACGCACTGCTGCAGGTGTGACCACCATTTTCTGTCTGTTCTCTCACTTGATACCTGACCTTCAACAGGAGAGGACCTACACTGCAAGTGCTGCTGTGACCAGTGTCTGGAAGGGACGATGGGTCATGTGTCTGGGGAAAGGGCCCCTGCCTTCTCTTCAGAGGAGTTGGAAAAACTAGTGGATGGGGTCCTCCCTCAGTACACACAACTGTACGGTCCTCCAGACAAAGAGCTGAGAACACTGTGAGCTGCATGGGCAATGCCTGTTTTGAGTGGTGTGGATGGAAGATACATGGGGGGGGGCTGAGGCCTGCATGTGCGGATGGTGAGTGTATGTGCGTCAGGGCAAGGGTGGGAACGGGGGGCAATGAGTATGACGGTCCGGACGGGTAAGTAATTTCCTTTCCCCCTGTACCATTCCTCTAGGTCAGCGACCACCAGAAGAAGGGTATTTGGGGTGCCATCGCCAAGGATGTCCAGACCCTGGGTGTCCACCACAGATGGAGCACCCACTGCCTGAAAAGATGGGAAGACCTGTGCTGCTGGAGCAAGAAGACAGCGGAGGCCCTGCTGGGGATGGCCTCCCAAGGTGGGAGGGGTGCCCGTCGCACCATGACCCCCTGATGTTCCGGATCCTGTCGGTGGCCTATCCAGAGTTGGATGGGCGCTTGAGGGCATCACAGCAGCCACAAGGGGGTGAGTACACTCTCATTCAGCTGACTTTGCATGCATTATGAGGTGTCTGGGCGGGGGAGGTGGCCAGTGGGTTCCCCTAGGCCATGGCGATCTTGGTAGGCAAGGTCCCTTGTGAGGCAGGAAATGTGGCACCCCAACCCCACTAGTGGTTAGAGCCATCTGCTCCTAGTCAGGCTCCTGTGACTTCCAGGTGTGCAGCAATTGGGCTTAGGCCTCGTACCCCATGGGCATGTGATTAATCTAGGAACTATAAGTGCATGGCGTAGTGCAGAGGGCTGCTCACTGTCTGTTGTGTCCGCAAACGGTAGTGGTGTTGCATGCACTGAACATGTTTTTCTTATGTCCCCCCCCCCTTTTTGAGGTCTCCCTGTTCTTGTGTGCAATAGCATCATCAGGCGGAGGAGCATTGGCACCGGAGCAGGAGGCCATCCCACTTGGCCCTGGAGGGTGAAGCAACGGAGTCTGAAGGCACCAGTGGGACGGAGCGCGAGGGGAGGTGTCCACAGCGGGGACAGGAGCAGAGACCAGCAACAGCGACTCCTCCTCTGATGGGAGTTCCCTTGCGGTGGCGGGCCACTCTGTGCCGACCGCATCAACAGGTACAGCTGCCACCCCTCCTACCAGCACCGCCCTCCCAGCAGCCCCTCAGTATGTGTCCCGTGCCCGCTCACCCAGGAGGGTGGGCATCTCCTTCGCCCCAGGCACCTCAGACCCTGCCCCAGTCAGCCCTGCTGCCCTCAGTGAGGAGGCTATTGACCTTGTGAGATCCCTCACTGTTGGGCAGTCTACCATTCTGAATGTCATCCAGGGTGTTGAGAGGCATTTGCAACAAACAAATGCATACCTGGAGGGCATTCATTCTGGCCAGGGAGCCCAACAGAGAGCATTTCAGGCTCTGGCCTCAGCACTGATGGCAGCCATTGTCCCTGTGTCCAGCCTCCCCCCTCCAACCTCCTCCACCCAGACCCAATCCCCCTCCAGAACCAGTGGAGAGATACATCCACTACCTCAGTCCTTGGCAGGATGAAGCACTCTGGGCACAAAGCCCCCTCCAGAGCCAGTGGAGAGATACATCCACTACCTCAGTCCTTGGCAGGATGAAGCACTCTGGGCACAAAGCCCCCTCCAGAGCCAGTGGAGAGATACATCCACTACCTCAGTCCTTGGTAGGATGAAGCACTCTGGGCACAAAGCCCCCTCCAAAACCAGTGGAGAGATACATCCACTACCTCAGTCCTTGGCAGGATGAAGCACTCTGGGCACACAGCCCCCTCCGGAACCAGTAGAGATTCACATCCACTACCTCAGTCCTTGGCAGGATGAAGCACTCTGGGCACAAAGCCCCCTCCAGAACCAGTGGAGAAGGGCATCCACTTGAGAGACTGTGGCTTTACACTCCCCAGGATAAAGCAGTGGGCAACCCACCCACTGGAGAGGCTTGAGAGACTGTGGCTTTGCACTCCCCATGATGAAGAAGTGGGCAACCCACCCACTGTAGAGACTTGAGAGACTGTGGCTTTGCACTCCCCAGGATGACGCAGTGGGCAAACCACCCACTGGAGAGACTTCAGAGACTGTGGCTTTGCCCTCCCCAGGATAAAGCAGCGGGCAAACCACCCACTGGAGAGACTTGGGAGACTGTGGCTTTGCACTCCACAGGATAAAGCAGTGGGCTACCCACCCACTGGAGAGACTTGAGAGACTGTGGCTTTGTACTCCCCAGGATAAAACAGTAGGCAACCCACCCACTGGAGAGAGTTGAGAGACTGTGGCTTTGCACTCCCCAGGATAAAGCAGTGGGCAACCCACCCTCTGGAGAGACTTGAGAGACTGTGGCTTTGTACTCCCCAGGATACATCAATGGGCATGGAGCACCCTCGTGCAGCAGTGGCGTCGTGCGTTCATCTGGCTGAGGTGCCGCCCTCCCCCTCTCACTGAGGTGCCTGTTTCATTTGGATCTGATGCCCCAGCAGTGTTCTCTCCGTTTCCAGTCAGGTATCATGTGTGGGCTTCACCCATGCATTTTGGGCCCAGTGGTCCACGGACAATGATTGGTGCAGTATCCGGACTTGTGTAGTTGGTGTACATAATTGCATTTACTGGATTTTGAACTTTGATAATGAGATTTCACATGATTACATTTGTTCAAATCAATTCCTTTTGTCCTTGCGTTCTTCCAGGGGGTGGGGCGGGTGTATGTGTACTGTTGCCGCATGTATTTGTGTGTATGGTGTTGTGGGTGGGGGTGGGGGTGTTGCGTGTTGCGTGTGTGTCATTCTATTTCCCCCCCCCCCTGTGTTGTAGGTGCAGTACTCACCATGGTTGTCGCCGCCGTCATTGGTGCTCCTGATAGAAGAGAAGGAAGACGAGCAGTATCTGCAATTCGGGCTCCATGGCGTCCTGGTTCCTCGTGGGTGTGGAGAGGTGAGTGTTTTCCCTTCTGTGTACTGTTTCCGCCATATTTTTGTTTGCGTTGGTTCCGCCCCGGAAAAGGTGGTGGATAGGCATCTTGTGATAGGGTGGGCGATACATTGTCTTCCGCCTGTCTGTTGGCGGTTACTGCCGCACTGTTTCTTTGTACCGCCGTGGTGGTCGGAGTGTTAAAGTGGCTGTCTATGTTGGCGGTTTCTGCCACGGTCGTAATCCCATTATTTTTTTTTCGCCAACCTGTTTGCGGTATTATCGCCGCTTTAACAACAACCGTTAGGCTTGTAATGAGGGCCTATATGCTACTGTGGCAACCAGGATATTTTTCTGTGACTCGCTAGTCACACATACCAACTTCAGCTGTGATTGCATTAACCAACTGAGATTTTATACCTCAGAGTGCTTTTTCCACAGATTCATTTTCATTTTTTTTATTTATCTAAAGTGTTATTTTATATGCAGTTAACCAAGATGAAAAAGCAACAAAACAGCTTTATGCAGATCATTGATCCTTTCACTCCACTGACGGACTCCCGCCACCATGGCACTTGGGATCACAGTTCCCATGCTTTTTTATGCACTTTAATACCTGCATTTAAATGAAGACAGCCTGGAAATGTGCAAAGCAAACAAGGTCAACCATTCAGTCCATCTTCTTTTACAAGTATTTAGTGAGAGAACTGGACCCCCTTTGTAATGCAGCCATGACCTCAGGGATGTGCCCCATACTTTGAAGATCTATATGCTAGAGGCTAGTTTGCTTTAGCCTGTTGGCAGCTGCCCTGTCATTACTTGACCTAATTGAGGTGTGAATACTGCTCCCATAGCAGAAACAAAGGCCTGGGTACAGGGAAGTGTTTTTCTACCCCTTTCAGTTAGGGTAGACCTCAGGATTGTATTAACTTGTAAAGTGCCCGCCCTTGCAGAAGTAAATGCAAGAGACCTAGGAAGGCAGATCTTTGTTCCCCCCCCCATTCTGCTTCCAACCCTATTGGGAGAGAAGCTACCCCAGAACCATTTTCAAGAAAACAACAAATGTGGGGGATACTCATTTCCATGGGCATACTTTTGAGCAGGCACACAGCTCTGCACAAAGGAGAAAGGGTGCCCCATTTTGGATTTTGGGAGTAAGGTGGACTGTGGAATTGTTTACAGTAGGGCAAACGGGAACTACTGCACAAGTGGATAAGGTTGCCCCTGACAACATTTATCCCATTGTTTAGGGAGGAGCCAGGAACCCTCCCCACCCACTAACTAGTGCAAACCTTAAATGCAGCATCTTAAGGCACCTTCCTCAAAACACTCTCTTTAGCCCTGTGGAAGAACAGAAGGAGGACAGCACCTGTGGTTTTAGACCTGCTCCCACTTGTATCCAGGACAAACAAGTAGACTCCAGTGGTCAGATGACCTCATGTGAGGCTACATGGTCATAACATGCTGCAAGAGGACTTTTTCCTGAAGTGCCCAACTGGTCAGTTAATACTAGACCTGGAATGGACCTTGCTGGTGGTCTTTGCTGGAGTGAGTACTGACCAATAACTACTGTCCCTGAGGTCCTGTGACCCTTGGTTGCCTAGCTGGACTTCTCCTACCATGTCTGACAAGATGTGCAATTTAGAAAAAATTTGACTGCCAACCATGAGTACCATGTCCAACCACTTAAGCCTACCCGGCCAAGATGCAAGGATGTTGGGCTATACAATCAGGTTTCTCCCACTTGGAGCTTCTCATGAGGAGCAAATTATTTTAGTGGGCCCTCAGTCAGAAGGTAGCCAGCCTTGTGGAATTCATTGTCAGATACCACCTACAACCTCACCCCTCTCATAGATTCTGAACTCCAAAAAACAGTAAGTCCGAACTTCGAAATTTTGACTGAGAGAAGATAACAAAAGAAACTAGCTGATGAGAGGATATCCATTCTGCAACGTCTTCTGCTTAAGGGCACATGGGCTTCATCCTCTCTCCTTTTATGTCTGCCCAATATAAGAGCTAACTAAAATCAACAAATTAAAAAACAATACCCTTAAATTACGCCTTCCTTCCAGACACTTGCTCTGAGTGACGGTAGTACACCTAGTCATTTTTACAAAGTCCTCCGCTCCTGCATGAATATGTCCCAGATTCAGTGCTGCAATGCTGATAGGGTTATCCATGTACAACACTTGTCTTTTCTCACAGTGCTGCTGACATCACTTTTATATCCCCATCTTCACCTAGACAGACAATTGAAATCACCCTCCAGCAATTAGCTTTTAAGCCAGGCTGTACATGTCTGGATGCCACTCATCAGCAGTTACCTCACCCTTTACCATCTCACTCTAGGGTGAGCTGTGGCCATCAACCTCCACTGACTACACCCCACCCTGTGACAAGAAGGAAAAGGGTGGGATTATGAATCATGCAAACACATGACAGACCAACATTTTTTGTCAGTCTTTGGTGTCAGCTCACACTGTATTAAGTGTAACATAGTTTGGGATAGGGCCCATTCACATTCACAACACCTACAGGTTGCCAAGATCCGATCCTGCAATGGATACAAGTATGACCGGATCTGATCTTTTCCAGTATGGTTACCAGATCAGGATGCTGCTTGAAAAAAACCATCATAAGTAAATATAGAGATAAAAGTCAAAATCTATTTGCTTTGGTCTCCTTTCATTTTAACTGCTGGTCTCTCTCTTCTGCAGTATCAGTGATAACATCAACACTAACCTCTTTATTGTCATGACTACATATGCTTGTTTTATCTACCCTATTATATATACTACTTGTGACAGGGGACAGATACATATAGGGGGTCATTCTGACCCTGGCGGTAGACTACCGCCAGGCCAACGACCGCGGATGCACCGCCAACAGGCTGGCGGTGCATCCATGGGCATTCTGACCGCGGCGGTACAGCCGCGGTCAGAAACGGAAAACCGGCGGTGTCCCGCCGGTTTCCCGCTGCCCTGGGGAATCCTCCATGGCGGCGCTGCAAGCAGCGCCGCCATGGGGATTCCGACCCCCTTACCGCCAACCTGGCTCTGGCGGTTTTGACCGCCAGAACCTGGCTGGCTGTAACGGGTGTTGCGGGGCCCCCTAACAGGGCCCCACCAAGATTTTCAGTGTCTGCCAAGCAGACACTGAAAATCGCGACGAGTGCAAATTGCACCCGTCGCACCCCTTCCACTCCGCCGGCTCCATTCGGAGCCGGCATCCTCATGGAAGGGGGTTTCCCGCTGGGCTGGCGGGCGGCCTTCTGGCGGTCGCCCGCCAGCCCAGCGGGAAACTCAGAATTACCGCGGCGGTCTTCTGACCGTGCAGCGGTATTCTGACGGTGGGACTTTGGCGGGCGGCCTCCGCCGCCCGCCAAAGTCAGAATGACCCCCATAGTCTGCTGGGAGAAAAACAATCAACAAAGCTACTAAGATTAATCTCGTAAAGGTAAAACTGCTGCTTACTCAGTGAGTGATGTTTTATGTGTTTGTGTGAGTGGGAAATTGTGAAGGTTGGTACAGTAGGCGGGTAGATGTGATGAATGTTTAGATGAGTCAGGTGAATTGCAGTGCGCAACTTGATGCTGATGGGTGAAGATTAGTAGGTGGGTGAATTGCAGAAGATGAGTGAAAGTGAATTAAATGTTGAATGTGGGTGGGTAGGTGAGTACTTATAATTGAGTAGTTGAGTGAGTAACTGGGTGGGGGAATGTGGGAAGGATAAGGCAGGTAGACGTGAAGATCATTAAAATTCCATGAATTGACTGAAAGCCAATGCACATCCTTCAATAACACATTTTAATAAATGAAAGTACAGCAGTGAGATGATGGGGAATGTAAATGAGGTGAATGTGTGGGAGGTTAAATAGATGATGATGTATGAATGAGTGGGTGAATAAGAGTATGAGTGTGCGGGTGAAAGAAAGTATGGGTTATTCAGTAGATGAGAGTATGTAGTTCAATGGGGAAATGAGAGTGTACAGGTGGTGAGTGAATGTCATGTGGTGGGAAAGTGGGTGGAACAAGCGCTGTTAACATTTGTGAAGATTTGAAGGTTTGGTTATCCACAGGCCTCTTGCTTCTTAGCCAGGTCTGAAGGTTCATTGGACTAATGAATCCATTAAGCCTTCAGACAAGATTGTGACGATGTGTATTTGGTTTGAACCTTGGCACTTCATTCAGCCTGTCATCATCTCATCTTCACTAAAACGGGAAATATTAAGCTAATAAAAATTAACATCTTGACAAAACCCTCCAGAGAAGATCAGGCATTGTACTTGCTCACCATGCTCACATGCATAGTGCAATTCTGTTTATGGAATTACACCCCACTACTTTTGCAATCACTTGCTACTTCTGTTTCCCTCGGCATGAAAGTTTAACACTTACCACTCTGAGGTTTGCACGCTCAAACCAATAGCTTCAGGTAGACCTTTTCTAAAAGCTATCTAGTTTCAAGAGGACTTCCTTGGATTCTTCATCTTACAACCTTGCCCGGATGAAATATTTCAACTTCAACTTCAGAGACTAAGCCTTAAGGTAAAATCTTTGACGGGGATGAACTTGCTTGGCCTCTCTGACCCACGCTTCATTGCAGTCAGTCTGAAATAGCACCTAGGTCCCAGTCACCCCCAAAGGTGATTACTGATTGGCACATTTACTTAAATATTCAAATATTCATATCTCATTTCTTCTTGGATTTTTTGTGTAATTTTTGTTTATTAATTTTGTGTCAATATTTACAAGTTATAGTGGGATATTTATTGTTTTGTGTGCTTGACTTTTAACTATTTTGGTAGTTTTAAATGTTTTACACAGCTTCTCTAAATTGAACCTGTCAGCTCTGTACTGCAGGTACCAGGAATTAAGCTCAGCTTTAAAATACTGAGACGTTTGCTTGGACCTTACAGGCTAGTGACTTTATTACTTGTGGTGGACTACCATCCACCCCAAATCATAATTCATTTTCTTACATACTTTTTTCAACACTTTCTTTAAAAAAACACATTCGGTTTATTTACTGGTTTCAAACATAGACACATACTTGTGTAGTATGCACTTTAACCTATCAAACTTTGTTACTGCAATTGGTACAAGTTATCTGCAGATTATTCACTGTAATCTATACACTGCAGCAGTCATAACCTCCATGAATATCTCCCATGGAATGGAGGCTTATACTTCAGGTGACCATTGCTTAATTTGGGCCAGTGTTTGCTGGTGGGCGGCACTAATACTTATTTTTCTGAATCATTTATTTACTGAGCACAAGAGAGAGAAATTAACACAGATTAGAAGGATGAAGGGAGAGAAAGACAACAAAACAGTCACAAAAGTAGAACGGAGGAACCTGCAGGAGTGAGATAAAGGGGAGGGAGTGTAAGGTACTGGATTAAAAATGTATAAGGTGGTTTTAAAACTATCAGCCTTGGTATTCTGTATGCTGACATTTAATTGCACCAGCCGCAGGCTTCTGAGCCGAGCTTTGGGCACTGTCACACTCTCTTTCACAAATGAAGCACAGCAGGTGACAGATTCTGTGGCATGTTCTTATCTCACCTCTTGTCTTTTAACAGTGAAATCTTGATACATGACTATAGTCCACCCCCGCACTAACATCCAGGACCATCTCACTCTTTTACCTTCCAATATCCATCAACCTTCTCTTTACTGACCTTTCTTACTTGGCTACACTCTTGTCAGGAAATCTTACACACTCTGAATCTCATTGACTAAGATCAGTGCATGGCACAAGATCTTTCTGTTGCAGTGGCCTTAGCTCCTGTACACCATTGATTGGGAGAGTATTTCCTTGTTTTTAACTTGGATTTGTACTGTTCTTCTTCTGATCGTTCTGTTTCTTAAACATTGCTTAAAGTCCTAGCTTTAGGCCCTTGCTATGCTGCTTGTATCACAGTGCGAGTGATGATATATTGTTGTGTGTCTTTAAGACCCCTTAAATTCTTTCAGGCATATTTTCTATTTAGAGGAGATTTTAAAACACAGGGTTTGGAATCTAGAGAAAATTGGGTTGTCCAGGCATCTTGATTTTACTGCTTTGTGAATTTTGGTAGTAGAAGTTAACATTTGAGAAAAAACCTTTAATAAGTACGACTTTCCCAGAAATCCATCATGTTAAGCATAAATGCGTCTACAACACAGCAACTTCTCAGGCCCAGCCCGATCTCCTGCCAAACCATATAATCTCAGGTCAAATGCCAGAATCATGCTGTAAACATGAGAATTACATTTACCCTAAGTCCACAAATCATTATCGATCTTCGCACTCCAGAACTCTGGAATGTTATGGTCAATCCCCACCCTGGGCTCTTTAACCTCAAGTCGGTTTTCACTGTCACAGTGCAAACACAAACACCTTGCATAAATTATGCCACCCTTCAGCTCTAGTTCAATGATATCATACTAACTATGAAAATCACAGCTCTCAAACAATCACAACAACAAACTTGACAGTCTCAGACCAATTTTCACCTCTCCACTTCATCCATGGTGACTCTCAGACCCAGAGAAACACTGCTGCAAACCCTACAACCACAGGATACATCCCACCACCTCACCCCAAACATCTCAAAGATCAGGTCCAAACAGTTGCAGCTACAAAGATGACTGTCTTATTACAATTCCCACCATCTTATTTCTAACAAGAGTATGATGATTTTCCAAGTGATATGAAGAGAGAATCTGGATTTTATTAAAGACATGGAGACTAGCACTATGCATTAACATTCTTTTATGGGACTCCTGCAGCGACTACATTGAACTTAAATAACATCACCATAACAACCAATCTAGAATTAGAAAACTAGAAGCCACTATAAAAGGTCATGTCTCCGAATCTTCTTCCTCTTCCAAATGCACAGTAAGTTGAATGTCTATTTTCACACTCCAATGCCTTGGCTCACTCTTACTTGAGATTCATTTGTGGAAAAAAATAATTGAACAGTAAAAACTGACTCAAAACATTATTTTGTTTTTAAATTGTATCTTTAAATAGAAAGCTCTACAAAATAGCACATTTCCTTTAATTCCTTTCCCCAAAACTCCTATCATTTTTTCTAACTTTTACATGGAGGGGGAACTGAAGTTATAATGCTAATCTCTGTATCTTTAATGAAAACCAGATTCTCTCTCCACATTAATTGGAGAATTGCCATTTCATTACAAGAACGAAGGCTAGTATCATGCCTGTTTAAAGACTTTTAGAACCACATTTGCCATATGCTTTATTTGCCTAAGGCAATGTTTTGCAAACAAACTACCATTTAACCAGTCAGACGCTCTCAAAATCTCTTCTAATTTACCTCCTGCCCAGAAATCTTTCCTAACATTGTGCCTCTCATAGAGAGTGCCTTGTACCTTTCCAAATTCACCCTGGCTTCTTCCATAATGGATTTAATTCATCTTGCGATAGATGCAGTTGTTACAGCTTTATAAGGCTTCACATAATAAATCAGTACTGATTCTTACCATCAGCTTTGAATTCCAAAGCTCTACACTCATAGGCCCACATTTATACTTTTTTAGCGCCGCATTTGCGTCATTTTTTGATGCAAAAGTGGCACAAACTTGCAAAATACAATTGCATTTTGTAAGTTTGCGCCGTTTTTGCATCAAAACACTGCACAAATGCGGCGCTAAAAAAGTATAAATATGGGCCATAGTCCTGCTTTTAATCCTACATTGTTTTCATTAATTTCCAAATCTAAAAAAATACACATTCAACACCATAAACTCAAACAACATACCTCTGGTACTTCCACATCTGAGACTTTGCAACAGAAAGTCAAGGAAAATAAATAAATTAACTTCATGTAAAGCATCTTTGAATCTAAATATCTATTGCTCGTCCAAGACTGAAATAAAACCAGAACCGAATTTACATCAGAAAGCATGTCATATTTTACTTTTGGAGGCCTTCTTAACCTAATACTTTTCATTCTCACAGTTTTATATAGCACAAACTTGACCCAAAGTTACTGGATCACTGACCCAAAGTTACTGGATCACTTTAAATGAGCACATTAATTTTATTTATTTATTTGATATCACTGAACTATAGCAATTTACTGTTCTGTAACTTTAACCCTTTTGAAACTGCTCTGTTAAAACAATTAGCTAACTCCACTACAGAAACCTCCACAGGATCAAAGTCCCTCTCCTTGCATCCAGAAACCCATACTGCTCATATTCTATGATACCTTTATCTCATACCTGAAGCCCATAATTCTTTGGGAGGTTCTGCAACACCTCTTGAAAGCCCTGTCTAACATTCAAATCTCCTGATGCTTTCAAACAAGAAGGTTCAATATCCTCAACATTACCACAGGATGTTCCTCTTCCTCACCATTCTTTGGCATACCTTCCCTTGCTTGAAACAGAAAACGAGTTTCACAAGCCAATTTCTTAACTGCAGAAAATCAGATTCTCTCTGCATATTAATTGGAGAATTGCCATTTCATTACAAAAAGGAAGGCTAGTATCATGCCTGTTTAAAGACTTTTAGAACCACATTTGCCATATGCTTTATTTGCCTAAGGCAATGTTTTGCAAACAAACTACCATTTAACCAGTCAAACGCTTTCAAAATCTCTTCTACTTTACCTCCTGCCCAGAAATCTTTCCTAACATTGCACCTCTCATAGAGTGTGCCTTGTACCTTTCCAAATTCACCCTGGCTTCTTCCATATTGGATTTAATTCATCTTGCGATAGATGCAGTTGTTACAGCTTTATAAGGCTTCCCTTAAAAAATCAGTACTGATTCTTACCATCAGCTATGAATTCCATAGCTCTACACTCATAGTCCTGCTTTTAATCCTACATTGTTTTCATTATTTTCCAAATCTAAAAAAATACACATTCAACACCATAAACTCAAACAACATACCTCCGGTACTTTCACATCTGAGACTCTGCACCAGAAAGTCAAGGAAAATAAATAAATTAACTTCATGTAAAGCATCTTTAAATCTAAATATCCATTGCTTGTCCAAGACTGAAATAAAACCAGAACCGAATTTACAACAGAAAGCATGTCATATTTTAATTTTGGAGGCCTTCTTAACCTAATGCTTTTGTTTTCTCACAGTTTTATATAGCACAGACTTGACCCAAAGTTACTGGATCACTTTAAATGAGCACATTCATTATTATTTATTTATTTGATATCACTGAACTATAGCAGTTTACTGTTCTGTAACTTTAACCCTTTTGAAACTGCTCTGTAAAAACAATTAGCTAACTCCACTACAGAAACTTCCACAGGATCAAAGTCCCTCTCCTTGCATCCACAAACCCATACTGCTCCTATTCTATTATACCTTTATCTCATACCTGAAGCCCATAATTCCTTGAGAAGATTTGCAGCTCCTCTTGAAAGCCCTGTCTAACATTCAGATCTCCTAACGCGTTCAAACAAGAAGGTTCAATACCCTCAACACTACCAAAGGATGTTCCTCTTCCTCACCATTCTTTAGCATACCTTCCCTTGCTAGAAACAGAAAACGAATTTCACAAGCCAATTTCTTAACTGCAGAAAATCAACCTTCAGAAACAAAAAAAGATGTTACCAACCCCATCCGACACTTCTCTCTCCTCACCTTCAGAAGTAACCTCTGAATCATTGCAAAGGTGGGAAAATATAAGTTTGACCTTCCATCCATTTCTGCTGGAAACATCAATTGCTGCTTCCCTTGGCTCTGGTATCTGACTGAAATATGTGTTTCTCTGAAACTTTAACCTGCTTGCAAAAAGATTCACCTGCTTCGGATGCCATTACTTGTCTGTTCTCTTGAAACAAGACTGGTTGAGAATCAAATATCTCTAATCATTTAGAATCATGGAATTCAATCTGTTATTGCCTTCTCCTCCCTAGCTAAATATTTTGATTTCAGTTTTGTGTTCCAAGTAAAAAACACCCACCAAATCTGATAGACAACAGGAACTGCTCCCCTAACCAAAGTATATAAGTCACTGCAGGCACATTGTCCATTCGCATGAGCACTGCACCCTTCTTCAAAATGTCTTTGAATCTCCTCAATGCCCACAATCCTTCTGTTAGTTCAAGGCAATTTATATGCTGACGCCTTTCCAACCTTGACCATAAACTACCTGTCTTGAGGAGGCCTAAACTTTAGACCCATCTATGCAGACTCACATCTGCCTCTAAAAACATTATTCAGTACACATCCTAAAATTCCTTGGCCACGCCTCCAACTTTTCTAGCCACCAAATCACCTTTTCCTTTGCTTGTAATGTCAAAATTACTTTGTCACCATACCAAAAACCTTTTCTCAAAGGTTCTGTGTTCACTCTATGCAATGTACAATGATGAAGAAGCCCCAGAAATAGTGCCTAAATTTACAAAGACAGGCAGCCTATCACTCTTGCCAAGAACCTTATTTTTTCTTTATCAAGCTCACCTTCTTTCCTGGTAATAACATAATGACTGTATCTGTGTCTATTTGAAAACTCTAAAATTAAAATATGCCTTAAGGTGTTACAGTTGACTTTTCTTCATTTAGTATGAACCCCAAGCTTTCCTAAAGATTCCTCAACATAGACCATTGTTCCTTTACTTTCTTCAAACTCTGAGACATCTCTAGAATGTCGTACTCCGGTAAAACACCATGAGAAAGACATAGGCCAAAAGTAAACTCTGGAACGAGTAAAAGTGATTACTCCATCTGAATTGGAGAAGGGACTGACTGAGAAATAACCGTGCTTTTAGTCTAGTTTTACCATTCATTCATTGTAACATGTCTATTAATAGAAGGATTCACTCCATCCTGAAATGTCCGTAAACTAAAATGTGTTAAGCTTCTGTAAAGAACCCTGTTGAGGCCTGACAGTCTCTCCCAAATCCTATTTATTGATAACTGTACAGACCGTGGCCAACACGACTGGCAGGTAGTTCTAATCATCCTGGCCTACCATAATCACCTCCTCTCAATACTGCTCAGTACTCTCCTTACATACTTGCTCAGTGTTTTTGTAATAAACTCCTCAATAAACTTTCAAAAATGTTCTCACGGCCACCAATCTGCACTTTTAGGGTGTCTTAAATCATAAAGGGAAAACATGGCATCCCCCTAAATCTCAATTATTTTTTTTCATTTTCTTCCATTTTTTCAATATTGATTTAATTGTTTCCTTCAAGGTAGGCTTCATTTCTGTTTAAATTAAATTTCTGAAGATCTCCTGGCTAATGACTCCTGGTATTTCTCCAGAAAACTTTTCTGGCTCTCTCGCCAACCTTCACGAGTGTACTCTCAACTAGATGACGCTGTAAGCAAAGATGTAGGTTTTTCATTACATTTACTTACTCTGCAACTCAACCTGCAGAGGCTAGCTTTCAATTTAAAGAGGTTCTGATCTGAACTCTGTAAGGCATCAGATAAAGGCCCACAAGTGGCTGGGCTTGTCATCACACCAACGTGCTTCCTTTATTATTACTAAGCAGCGACTCAACCCAAAATGGCTGCCAAATCATGCCATACTTCAAGCATGATGTCACACATTATGACATATCCCATTTGTCTTAATGCAGCAGGCCCGAGAGTAAATGAAAACACTGCTTGAGTGGTGCGACCACCATAACGGCTCATATTGCACTCCTACGAACCCTCAAACTTTAGTAAGTGGTGTTGCTTTGAAAAATATAGAGGTGTGACCCGCCAAATATACAGATGCAAAACACCTGTCCAGTTAAATATCTGCCATAAGTTACAAACCGTCAATACATTTAAAAATAAAAAATTAAATAAAACACACACTTTACATAATGCTGATATAACACAATTTCTCTAAATTAGAAGCACCCAGGCAATATCACGTGAAATAATTTAACACACATACCAATACCCTCATAAATTAAACAATACTTGGCTTGCAGGAGCGGCATTTAAAAAGGGAGTGGATTCTGAGGCATGATCTTTTATAGGGTCTGCTAGTGCTCTAATTCTAGATTGATTGTTATGGTGATGCTACATAAGTACTTTGCAGTTGCTGCAGGAGTGGCATTAATGGAAGATAATGCATAATGCTAATCTCTGGTCTTATAATGCAGCCTTGGGCCCTAAGAGTTACAGTCACAAAGCTGATAGTTTCCACCATCACATTCTGACATGGAAAAGTAAAGCCGTAACAACACTCACTCTAAACGTTGCTGTCTCGGGTCAATTTCTGCCATATTGTTTCAGCAATAGACTCTCACAACCAACTAACTCCAACTAACTCCATTCTTGATATGTTATGACGTTGTATGTCTTTTCAGACATGACAATATAAGGCCCAAAAAATCCCTCCTTCAAACCTAATTGTGTCAGAACAATTCACCATCATCCAGGAAACACTAAAATCTCAGGTCACAACTGCCCTTCTACACATCGACACCTTGTCTTCGCAGGCCAGGGATGGCACCCAAAGCAAACACCAACGATGTCATTTACATTAACAGATGGAAAGGCTATCAAGAGAAGAGGAACACAGAAAGAAGGACAAGGAAATCTGAGAAACTAAAAGACATGCACGAGCGGAGCCTAGAGATCATTTCCTGCCTGCTTCATGCTCATTTTAGAAATGTAAATTTCGCCCAGAGATAATCTCAGAGACGATTTACTGCATATTGATTTTTCTGCTGGTGCTACAGTTACATTAATGTAAATTCTAACGATCAACAAATCAATAGGCTAGAGTTAAAGGAATACACTTTACAGCTCTCTATTCCCAATCGAGATATTCCTAAACTGCCAGCACTGCATGCAGAATAAACACAAAAAAAAATGAATGCATATTGAGGCGACATTGAACGATTCCAATGTCCTAACAGGCCAGTGCCCATGAGAGGCAATTAAGGTGGCACGGAGTCAGTCACATCAGTCATTGCTGCATAAAAGTAAAGAGTACATTTTCCCAACGTGCCTTTATTAACCTTATAATGCATATTGGTTCCCACTTTGCATGCTGGCATGTGTAAACCCACCGTTGGAACAGTAAAATCAAATTTACAAGTTTCGAAAACTGGTGGTTGAAAACGTAGGACAATCTTTAATGGTCTCAGTCAGTCAGTGAGTTGGGAATCACAGGTGAGAACACGCATTGGCAAAGTGAATAGTTCTGGCATTGGCTGTCATCCTTTTGGCTTAGGTAATACTTGTCTCTATTGTCATGGGTTTTGCTAAATTTTGTGGGGAAGCTGAAACGCCCTCCTCAATCTAAAAAGCAAACAGTGGCTGAAAGCAAAATAATATTGGTGGGCATCAAAAATCATAAAGTGACATAGAAGTCTCTGGCACTTAAGGGAATTAGTTTGAAAATGGATGTGCTCTTTGTGAAATGGTTGAATTTCTTCACTCAGAGTGAATTGTATTACTGTATATTGACACCAACAGTGTCGTAGTGTAAGAATATTGAGGACAGAATACAGAGGGACAAAATATCGAAAGGTAAGTGCATCTAGGGAACAGTAGCTATAACACTCCTAACTCCACATTTACACACCTTGAAGATATACGTACTGTGTAGGCACAAATAAGTTAGGGATTGAAAATCTAGACTTACTTACCTGCTGATATTTTGTTTTTTTTTCTATATTTTCGAAATTTTGTCCTTGAAATTGTATATCTCTATATACAGTGGGTTCGATGCTCAAGGGGCACACCCTCAGAGTGAAATTATCCGATGGCTGAAGTATGCTGGCCCATTGCCTCATGCTATGCTGTAGTGGTCTGAAGGAAAATGTAAAAGATAGTATAACAGACCATTAGTTGAAGCCGACTGTCTGAAAGCCCCTATCAGTAAGTTTATTATACATATAATTTTGATAGTCTGACTGATGAAGGGTGATACCCTGAAACCAGTCCCAGGATGCTTTTTTCCTGTCCAGGGAGGACCTAGTGTAGCAGTTTGGGCTGGACTTTTCCCATGGGGAACAGGGTCAATACTGATTTGCAGATGGCTGGGTCCATAGTAGGGTGACGTGGCGAGCAAAATAACGATGGATTTAACCCAGATCTGTGACTGGGGATGAGTTTTTGAAAAGTTTCAACACTCTGTCCATCATATTATTTTATGTTGTGTTGTGGTGGGTCTAGCCAGATGTCTGACTCTGGCTTGGCTCAATGGTTTCTTAGACCTTCAAGCCCAAAACATAAAGTCTAGTCTTCAGGTGACTGCCACTCTGTAACCTCACGTCCCAAGAATTCAAGCCAAAATAGTGACATTTATGTTAAAAACTTCAAGAAAGAGAGATGTCCATTGCAAAAGGTGAAATAAGAAAACCTGATCAATCCCATCTTCCCCATTTTACCAAATTGTGTAAAACTAGACAATAATTTTATGTCACCTTTATCACCCCATATGAGGGCACCTTGAAAAACAGAGGTTCAAGTAGCGTGCTGTACAAAAACTCCTAGGCCCAGATTCTGAAATGTGTCACGCAGCGAAGTGCAGCAGCCAAAAATGCTGCACTGCGAAACCAGGAGATATGGCACTCTCCTCCCCTCTCCCTAGCACCGGCGCTGATCTCAGTTGCCATGTTCCACACAGACACTTTAGTGCCATAGTTCTAGAGTGTGTGTGTGTGAGTCTAGCACAGGTTTTGTACAGGAAAACCTATGCCTAGACAAGTGGAATGCTTTTCCTACTTTGTTTGTGTGCTGTACAGTACAGCACACACGCAAAGTTGGAAAAGTAGGGAAAAATCAAAGCATTTCTCCGTTTAGAACCTGCTTTTCAGCTGTGTTAAATTTTGGTACTAAACACTTTCTTCTGGTGTTTCAGATTAGGGTTTAAAGCCAAAAAGCATAGGTGGGATCACAGATACACCCATGTACCACCCATGTAATGCCCCCTTGACGCAAAGTAATGCAAAGCAGCGTTTGCGCTGCTTTGCTTTACTTGCTCAGACAAACCATAGCAAAAAACAATTTGAGTTGGTTTGTGAATCTGATGACGCAGAAATGAAGGTTTTACATTTATTAGCGCATAAACGTAGTGCTGCTTTACATACAAGTGTGACTTTAATCGAACGAATAAAGATTGTACGGGGACAAAATGTGCCCTCAGAGTAGTTTGCCAACATTTATAAGCGTGCTTTATATAACGTGATGTATTAGAAGTGCACTAATCCGACATAATCGTAAACGTGTGCTATGATTTGCTTGTTTGAAATGTTTTAGCTTAGCATAACTTTAGTGGAGGCTTTGGCCTAGTTGCCATGTCTCACGGTTTAGATGCTCGTATTTTTCCAATGTGCTAATAAACGTGTATTTCTGCTTGAAGCTGTACTTTTCCACTGAGATCGTTCACATACTTATCTTAAGGTTTCGTGCCAGCCTGGCATCTTCTTCTTTGCTCCAAGGTCAATCTGCAGGTGCGGACAATGGAAGCTCTGAAAGTGAGTTAATTGGTATAAAATGTTGCAACTTACGTAACCGTCTCCAAGGATAATGTATGCTTAAGTAAAAGCTTGAGAACTGTTGTTTTTGATTGGACAATTTGAAGCCAACCTATGAACCCTCCAATGGAAGACCCTACTGGATTTGAACTGTTGTCTATTTAAACCAGGTGCACAAGGAGAAAGCAGCCATTATTGCCGTTACCAGCCATTTTTATAGCCATTTTTGCTATTACAGCCATTACCCGGACATCATTGCCATTACTCGCCATTACCCGCCATTTTGCAGGACATTGGCCATTATGGCCCATCTTGCTGACTTCGTCATTTTGCCGTCTTCTAGAGACTTTTAAGAAATTCTCGCCCTAGAGACTTTAACTTTGATTTACCCTTTGCATGAAGTAGTAGTTTTATCTTGCCGCCGTGAGGCAACTGCCCCGTCCACCCTGCCCCTTTGCCCCGTCCCATGCTGATCGAAAACCGGTACCTGTGAGACGAAGACTTCCTTGAATGCTGATTGAATTTGGTAAATATGAAAGACAAATGTACAATTGCATTGTGTTTTCCTTTTAGGTAACCAACTGCTGATTTTTTATAAGAGCCCTAGTTAGGAGTTTTCCAAATTAATGTTGCTAAATTGTTTTTGCATGAAGTCCCACATGCTGATGCTAATTTGAGGTTAGATGAGGATTCCTTTTGTTGCACGATGCAATTTGCGACCTTGTTATGCTGACCAATGTATGCAATTAGCTCATTACAGATTATAGTTTTAGTAGTTTGCGTTGCCATTATCGAAGGCATTGTTATTCAAATGATGCATAGATTGCATCTTTTCCGCCGTTATGGACAGCTATTAATGTTCATTTACATATATCATTTGGTGTTGAGACACATCTATATTGTGCTAGCTTTGTTAATATAGGGAAATAAATTCATTAACTTTGAATAAATTGGTGTGGTTATTCATGACCGAAAGGTCATGGTTCGCCGAAATGTATTCTGGATTAATTGTGAAATGTTATGTTGATCAGGGTATTGCTTATGTTCGTTATTGATTATTGATTAGATTAATTGACTGATCTCGGGTGAAGAGAGTCCCACTTGGTCAAAAGATTCATCGGCCCAAGAGCGTCTAAAACCCAGGTAAATTATTAGGCCGGAACGCTCTATCAAATCCCAAACAAAGTTTAGCATTTGTTTAGCATTACATAAGTAACACTAACCCGATGCTAAACGTTGGAGAATCTGGGCCTCTGTGTTTTATTTGAAAGACTCTACTTGATGTATAGCAACCTGAGCAACTGAGAGAGTTCAAGGAATTGACTTGCCTATTGGTTTACTATTGGCATCTAAGTCAGGGTGCAGGAGGAGTGGAAAGCATGAATGTTTCTAAGTTTATTTTGAAAAAAGATGGGCTAGATGTATCATTTTATTAAACTGCCATTACCTAATTGAGATTCCCAGCGAATCGCAATTAGGTAATTGCTATTCTAATGTATGAAACTCATGGAGTTTCATTTTGCGTTTCCTAAAGGGTCGTAAAGCGACCTACCTGATTAATATTCATGAGGTTGGTTGCGACCCTTTAGGAAACGTTAAAATCACAGGAATGGTGGCCTGCTGGGCTCAGCAGGCCACCGTGTATGTGATTGCTTTCAAATAAAGCAATCTGTTTTTTTTAATGCAGCCCGTTTTCCTTAAAGGAAAACAAGTAGCGTTTGAAAAAGAAAAATGAAAAGTTTCTTTTAATTTTTTAAGAGTAAGCAGTGGTCCTTGGGACCACTGTCTGCTCTTAAAAAAACGTTTTCGCTACCATTCTCAAAAGGGAAGGGGTCCCCTGGGAGCCCCTTCCCATTTGTGAATGGGTAACGACCTACTTGAAGTAGGTGGTAAAATGTGAATGTTTTGTAACCGCATTTCGGTTACAAAACATTCCTACATACCGCTGCGATTCGGTATTGGGAAGGGAGACCCTGAACAGGCCCCTTCCTAATACGGAGTCAATATGCATGTGCAATTCCAAATTGCGATTTGGTAACATGTTAACATTTCACAAATTGGAATTAATTAATACCAAAATGCATATTTGTGGTCGCAAACAACCCGATTTGGCTGTTTGCAACCTCAAAAATGCATGATACATATGGCCCTATCTCTTTAAGCAAATGGCACTTACAGTAATATAATCTGATGTACTAAAACAAAATGATTTCACATCCGAAGATTTAAAAGATGCTGCAATATTTACATTCCAAAACATTTTTGTAGCTCAGATCATACAGGGCTGTTAAAACCATTGCAGGCGATTGACTCGGCTCTCCCTTTAAGCTTGTTAGCTTGCCCAATCTCTAGCAGGCACGTTCACCCCTACAAATGCTCTCCCTCATGACATGTACACACAGACTTACCGTCAGAGTTCTGCACACACACTAGACAAACTCATACAGACATGCCCACAGCGCTAGTCTTCCCTCGCTTACCATGCTGCAGCCAGGCTCTCTGCCAGGGGCGGTTTCTTCATCGGAGCGCGGGGTGTCACTCGGCATATTTGTGTGCCCTGTTTTAAATGTTTACTGAATTTACTGTTTTCCATTTTTTGCTTTAGCCACAGTGCGCGTCAAAGTTTGCCTTCCAGGAGAGTGGGGGAGTACTGGGAGCATGCCTGAGAGTGATTGACAGGTCGGGACAGGTGCCAGTCCTCCTTGGGGTGAAGTGCGCATGTCGGGTTGGATGGTGTCTTGCTGACCAGCCCGACATGCACACCTGAACCCTCACCTACCTGCACAATGTAGGGACCCAGGGGTATTGCTTCCACAGCCCTCAATCTTCTTTGGAGTGTTGACAGCACCTAACCGAGCAAATCCTTGCTCTGCTGTCATGCTATTTCCTGACGTAAACAGCAAGGGAGCAGTATCTAGATTGGCTCAGGAGTCACAAGGGGTAGAACTAAGGGTGGAGCTTGGACCTGGTGGTCACAAGTTTGATGCATGCACACCTGGAGGTACAAGGCACCTAAGGACGAGTGGTGTTCTCACTATCTCACTCTGTCTCTGAGTCTGTCTGGACGATGACCAGAAGGTGAGTGAGTGTGTGACTGAGTATTTAAATAAAATAACTTTGGCAGAGTTGCTTACAGCACTGCTGCTGTGGAAGAAATAAAAAAACACGTCACGGACTGTGACTGTTAGCAAAATGTACTTAATAAATCTCAAATCTGCCGCCACCACATCTTGTGATGTTAGCGTGAACTCCGTGCCAGCTTGAAATTCCACTCTCAGGATGTTTGTCTTGATCTGATAAAGCCCAATAAACAAGTTAAGTAAGAATTAAATACATTGCCAATTATGTTGGCAATGCATTTTTAAATCTTCCATAACTTGTCAACTTTTGGGTTGGGCTGTGTATCAGACTTTTACATGTGGGCTTTGGCTTCTTCGCCTCCCTGCAGCAAAACATATTTGCCCGTCCCTGAAGTCTGGCTGTTGCTTCTAGCCATTAGGCAGTGGGTGTAATTCTCGAGCATCATGCACTGCCCTGCAGGAGGTCCGAGGTGTGACTAGGTTTTTTTGAGGCATATCATCATCAGGGCGATGACCACTGCAGCCATGCATTTGCCTGATTCTGGTGTCTCGCTGTTACTGCTTCTGGACATTAGGAAGTGTGTGTGAAATATTCTCAAACATGATGCACTGCCCTGCAGGAGGTCCGTGGTGTGACTGGGGTCTTCTGAGGTATATCCGACATCAAGGCGATGAACGGTGTGACCACGCATTTGCCTATCTCTGGAAAGAGCCATGGACACTGTCGTACTAACACGGCCCATCCTCATCCTTGCCCCTTATTTGCCATAGTTAGGCATGAGCTTGGCACTATTTGTGCGCATGGAGGTTCTGGCAGCAGGCCTCTGCACACAATGCACAGTTGCACCCAGAATATCAATAATGACATAAGCCTTCTATGTAAATAAAAAAATACTTACCTCTCTTTACCGTAGATGGGTCCCCCGCATCCATGGGTGTCCTCCAGGGGTGGGCGAGGGCGGCAGGGGGTGTCCCTGGGGGCAGGGAAGGGCACCTGTGGACTGCTTCCATGGAAATGAGCCCCCAGGTCCCTTAACGCCTGCCCTGACCCAGGTGTTAAAAAATGACTCTAAACCAGTTTAGAGTCATTTTGTAAGGCCCTCCCACTCCCGTGCGTCATTTTTGCACGGGAGTATAAATAAGGCGCAAATGCCTTTGAGTCATTTCTTGCCCAGGAAAGCCTACCTTGCATGTCATTAACGCAAGGGTCTAGACGGGTCTAGCGCCAAAGTATATATATGGAGTTAAGTTTGCGCTGAATTTGCGTAAAAACAAAATGATGCAAATCCGGCCCAAACAGAGTATAAATATGCCCCATTGTGTCAATTTACTTACAGGTCTTAAAATTTCGCCTGCAATGCACGGCTACATTTTACAGTGCTATTAATTAACCTCCCAAAAAACATGTTTAGGATGACACCTCAAAAGATTTCCTGCAATATTTCTCAGACAGGAAAACAATATTTGTGGAAGTCCCAGTTTTACACAACTACCTATGACTGCATGTTACATGCAGATCCCAAAAGAACGCTTAAATTAATGCCCCTAATTGTCAATTTGCCGTAATTTGCTACATAAACACAACTAAAAAACATATATCAAGTGGGCATCTATCAGGATCATTCCTTACTCACAACTCTCACATATAATTCTCTTTACAATGCGATTCTTTTATTGCCACACTGCCCCTCCTGACCTACGCATTAGCGGCAGTCAGGCACCAGGTTGTAGACGTATGCTCCTCGGTACTTGGGCGTAGGGCAGTGCGGTTGTCGTGTACTGGTGTACTGTACCAGCGCACAAGAGACACCTACATTTATTTTCTTCTCATGCATGATGTACAGATAGAAGGTGCGATACATGCATCATTTAGGTCATAGGTCTTACTGTGAGCGCTTCACGCCTCCTCGCACTGCCCATCACCAGTACCAGCTCATTGTATTTCTTCGGACGATCTTCCACAGTGATATTAACTATATTAATCAGAGTCAAAGGAGAAATCAGCCCTGATTGCTGTGTGGCGAGCCTTTAAAGTTTGCACATGGGAGCACGGACCTTCGCTGCCAAATGTTATAGTAGGGCATAACAGAATGTACTGCTTAATTAATTTTGTATTACCTTCTGATTGACAAAAAAAACCTTTCTAGGAAAGATGGAGATATCTGTATGTTTTTATAACATTCGTAGATCACTTCAAGTGCCACCACTGAGAGCTCTGGAGCAAAGGCTGAAGGCAGGCGAATTTCTCACAGTGCCTGTCAGTTGTTCAAAAAGGTGTTCCGCATGTTTGGTCATCCAATCCTTGGCTTCAATGCTTAACGAACAGATCAATGGTCATTTATTCCACTTTCAATAGTGATCCCATGCTACTATGTGTGAAGGAGGTACACAATTGCCAAAATATTGAGGATTCAAAAGTAAATTAAAAAATACAGTGCAGTACCCATGCAGGTGAGTCGGTGTGTTGCTGGTTTAGGGGTTGTGAGTGAAAGGAGCCTACTGAGCATAAGATATTTATCTGGACGAGATGTTGAGAGAAAAGGGAGCGCATATAGAGTCAGCATAAAGGCCATGATTGAGACACTCTGCAGAGCACTACCTCTTCAAAAGGCCTCAGTAATGTTTAATTAAAAGTCTCACAATTTTACAGTTGGAACATTTTGAATATTATTTACAACACAATCATTGTTACACATTTATCTTAAACAGCTAACAACCAGGGGCGGATCCCCCATAAGGGTGGAGGAGCCTCGCCCCCTCACCAGCAGCGGCAGCTGCAAAACCTTTCAAAGAAAAGGATAATAAACTATGTTTATTATCCTTTTCTTGGAAAGGGGCAGGCCAAGGGGTGACACGCACTGAGGGGGAGTGCACAGTGTGTATGTTTCTCCAGCCGGCCAAACACACATGTGCACAGGGCAACAAAGTTGCTGGGCTGCAGAGAGCCTGCACAGGCTTCCCAGTCTGCCTGGGAGCACCCAGCCAGGGCACTTCCAGCCAATCCTGAGCAGAGTCAGGATTGGCCGCAGGTCAGACTGGGAGCCTGTGCCTGCGAGCAGAGACAACGCTATTTTAAAATTTAAATGTATTAATTCCCCCCAAGCTCCTCCCCACCCTGCTCCCTGAAATCCCTGCGAGCCACGACTGCTAACAACCACCACTGACAAAGTCAAAAGTCCTGTCTAGTTTAAAATGTATGTCAGTTGTTGGGTTATATATTTTGATGCAATAACTGAAATCTCAGACGGAAATAAAAAAAAACACTTGGTGGTACACTATATGAATGACAGAAATGTAGCCTGGTTGCTTAAGCCATGCCCCAAATTACATAGGTTACACCCCTTTTTACTCTGGTAAAATCATTGCAGAGAGAGGGTCGAAACCCGTCAGCTTGGAGGACTAGATCGTAAATCTTCCGAAGGGTAGTATCATTGACTTGTCTTTGATGTATTGTTTATGTGTTTGGTTGCCACTACTAATTATATATAAAAAAATGTTTTAGCATCTACCAAAGCCTGAAGGCCTGTACATAATTTTGTGGCAAAGAATAAGAGGGTACAGAACCCAAGCTTCTTTTCTGCTCTTGCACCAACACAACACCAGTGTTGAAGGAAAGGAAACTGAACCTATATTATTTTTACATGATAGTTAAGGGCTATTGTAGTGCTTTCCTCTTATTTAGTTTCTAAGCACTAACATAACACAACAGAAATGCACTTCTGAGGTCAAAGAAGACTTTTATTGTTATTTTATTCTTCCCCAACCACAATGTTTATGAATGAATGACGAATTAGTAGCTTTCAAGTGTGCCCAGTCTTTTCTATGTAGATGTATCTGATGTGAAAGGTTATGAGATCAATGTGTTAATTCACTTCTATTGCTTTACAGGGATTGCTTTGATCATAATGTTTTTTGTGCTGATGTTTTTTTTTTGTTTGAAATATGAGATATATGAAACAAAAATTCATTGGTCAAAGGGCGGAATGTCCTGCCATTTGATAAGTTTTGTTTTGACCAATGACTTTGTGTTTCACCACTGCGCATATTAGTTGCTCAATGTTCACCAGTAGCACATGGTATGTTTTGTTCAGTTTAGCCACCTATGGGCTTTGACATTGCATTAGTCTGTATTCTGCCTATTGGCTTTTACATGGCATTAGCCATTACTTTCTGTATTCAGTTGAGCCGCCTATGGGCTTTGACATTGCATTAGCCATTACATTCTGTATTCTGCCTATTGGCTTTGACATGCTGTATCCAGTCTAGCCGCCTATTGGCTTTGACATTGCATGCCTATTGACTTTGACATGATGTATTCAGTTTAGCTGCCTATTGACTTTGACATGCTATTAGATATTCTGCCTATTGGCTTTGACATGATATTATATATTGCATTTTGTATTCAGCTTAACTGCCTATTGGCTTTGACATGATATTCAGCTTAACTGCCTATGGGCTTTGACATGATATAAGACATTGCATTTTGTATTCAGCTTAGATGCCTATTGGCTTTGACATGACACTAGACATTGCATTTGATATTTAGGTTAGCTGCCTATTGCCTTTAACATGACATTGCATTTGATATTTAGGTTAGCTGCCCATTGCCTTTAACGTGGAGTTAGACATTGCAGTTGAGAATAGTTCTGTATTTTTCCAAGCTGTGTTTTTGCACCAGAGAACCAAGATGTTTTGCTCTCACAGTAGACTAGACCTGATAAGAGAGAGTACATGGGCGTTGTTTCTCTTCCCTTGAGCTTGGGAACAGAAGTAGTCTTGGAGACCTGGCCAGTCTCCAAAAGGCTTGCTCAGCTTCCCAGGTCTGAGAGGAGGGGGCACACCTTTGTAACAAATGTAACAGGCTGCAGAGAGTCAGATTCGAATCTGCCGGACCTCGTGCTGGAGCTTGGCGCAGGCTGCCAGCAATCCCGTGTGGGTAGATGAATCTCTCTTTCTCGCGGCTGACAGGGGTCCTCAGCTTGCAGACCTTAGAAAGATGAAGCTGTGAATAGTTCCCACACAGTGAAGTATTTGTTTTGCTTTGCATTCAATATCTTATAAATATAACCTGCTGTGTATATTGCAAACTGATATATTTTGTTTGATTAACGCGGACTTGAAAGCTACTAATTCGTCATTCATTCATAAACATTGTGGTTGGGGAAGAATAAAATAACAATAAAAGTCTTCTTTGACCTCAGAAGTGCATTTCTGTTGTGTTATGTTAGTGCTTAGAAATTAAATAAGAGGAAAGCACTACAGCTATGTATGTGCAGTGGTCTCCATGGTGGGTGGGCTGGGCTGAGGTCACATCAGTATCAATTTGAGGCATAGAGCTATGTAATCAATGTTAAAAGATTAGAATGTTGGGAGTTCCATTGTTGATAATGCATTGGCTCAGGGATAATAACTGCTGGTATGATGGTCTGCTCCAACATTCCAATGTTTGCTTTTCTGTTTGTCCCTTTTTCATTTAGATTCTATCCTCAGTGGATGGAATATAATAAAAAATCAGGGTTGTGTTATACCAATTGTTAAAGACCTTCTCCCTTGTCTTGTTGTTATAGATCCTCAGATGTGGCTCAAGATATATCTCTGGTTCAGGGCTTCCATAAAACTAGTTAGTCCCACCGAAGCAATGCACCCATACTTTTATTATTTTATAAACTGTTCCTCTACTTTTTGTAAAAAGACAACCGTACCGGGACGGTTAATTTTTTAAATGCACTTCAGCGGAAGCGCCATGCGGTGAATCTCCTGTGCTGTGATACCAAAGCTGGCCTTACAGCTAACGAAGCCTTTCTGCCAGTGTGCCTGCTTCCCTGAAAGAAATGCAAATGTTTGCAACAAGTGAATCTGCAAATGTATAGGGTAATCTGCAAAGGTAAAGGATGCTTAGGTACTGGCTTTAAGTGATCGAATAACTCAAAGCTTTCGGTGATGAAGATTTCCTTTTGAGTGGTAGTTGAGTCTCAGTTTTTACAGCTGCATCACCTTCAGGGAAAGAAGAAGCAGGTGAGCCACAGGGAAGAAGGAGAAAGTAAGAGGGAGCAAAAAAAGGTGAGGGAAAACAGAGGAGTGAAGGTAAAGCGAGTTAAGAGTAGTGGAGGTGGTGGTGCAGCCACTCTTGAAAGATCTATGTGAGAGTGGTGCTCTTGAGCTCTTTCTTGCCTTAAATACCCTCAGCCAGCTCAGGTGCAGACACAGCAGTGCACACTTCAGGACTTGGCACCTCAGGTAACATAGGGGTAACTTGTAGTTAAAGGTCTGTGCAGTAATGTTAAGAAGGAAAGGCCAGAATGTGAACATCGACATATGGTGATGGGATACGTGATGATGTTATCCACTAATACATGTTTGTGTGTAATGTAAAAGTTCCCATGTCCTAAAATGTGGGATATATCATTGTGGTTGAATTCTCAGTGGGTTACGTTATGGAACACTAAAGCGATGACAAATGGCTGATGGAGTTCATGTAATAAATGTCAGGCATGGTAAGTAGCGGTTATACCAGTTTCACTAACTTTTATGATCGACTCACTCAAAGCTTTGGATGGCAAAGATTTATTTTTGAGTGGTGGTGCAAAGAATTAAAAACAGAGCTGTTAATTGTGTGCTTTTAATTGACACTGTATTTATAAAGTGCTTACTACCCCTGAAGAGGTGTTGAAGGGACAGTTATGTAAACAAAATGCATTACATACAGTCTGGGCATTACCAAAATCTATATTTTGTAAGCACCAATTTATCTTAAACTTTTTTGGGAATTTTGTAGCAGTCTATATTATACTGTGTATAATGCAGGTTCTGACTTACATATTCACCCTCAGGCTCTGACCTTCTAACACTATACACAAGTCACTACTCACTTCACCAACTAAGATTTCATTCTGTGACTTGCCTGTCACACACAGGCCTCTACAGTGCATTAGCTAACAGAGGTTTCGTAATGCTAAATAGTGTATTTCCCACTGAGTAGCAACTTTAAAAAACGTGTATTTCTCATTTAAGCTGTGTGTTATTTTATATGTAGCTACCTGATGGTGAAAGACCAAAAAAACTTACAGAATACTTTCTTTGTTTAGCCACACCTTTGCCCCACCCTCACTGACCCTGCCCCACTGCATGCAGCATCACAGTTCCCTTTTTTTCAATGCACTTTGACCACTGGTTGAAGGTCACTCATAAGTATGCCGAAATCATTAAAATATCACACATAAGCAAATGCTTAAGTTAAAATGGCTCTAGTGTAGGGTGCATTTCTGGCGCACTGTGTTGTCAAGAATATCCAGTTTGTAGACATTAAGAGGCATATTTAAGAGACCCTTGCACCACCGGAGCATAATTTTTAGTAATGCTCCGGTGGCGCTATGCACTTCACCATATTTACAAGGTGGCGTTAAGCCACTTTTTGTAGCTTAACGCCACCTTGTAAATACGGCCCCTAGCCAGGACTTTGGGGGTCATTACAACATTGGCGGTAAAAGCCGCTTACCGCCGTGCAGAAGACCACCAATACACCGCCGTGGAAATCCGCCACAGCTATTATGACCCACATCTCGGAATCCGCCGAAATTCAGACACCCACACAAGTCCGCCACACCAAAGGTCAGTGATAAACTGGCGAAAACAAATCCTCCACCGTCACGCCAACAGAAACACGCCCATGCTATCACGACCCACGAATCCACGCAGCGGTCTTTCAAACTCGGTATTCCATTGGTGTTACACACCGCCACGCTCAAAATACACACACATCTCCAAAACACCGCCATATTGGACAATTCGAAATACACACACCTGATACACATACAAACACCACTCCCACACACCCAACACAATATAAAACACACACCCACATCACCCACAAATCCCTACGACCAAAATTATTGACGAAGGCCAGAGAGACTGCACAGCATAGACAACCCCACCACACAGAGGCACACAACACCATCACCCACACAACATCAACGCACAAAACACCACACACCACTACACATCACCACACTCATCACCACATACACCACCCCACACATCACCTACACCACTCCATGGAACGGCAAAGACACCCCAGGTTCTCTGAGGAGGAGCTCAGGGTCATGGTGGAGGAAATCGTCCGGGTAGAGCCACAGCTATTTGGATCACAGGTGCAGCACACCTCCATAGCTAGGAAGATGGAGCTATGGCAAAGAATAGTGGACAGGGTCAACGCAGTGGGACAGCACCCAAGAAATCGTGAGGACATCAGGATGAGGTGGAACGCCTTACAGGGGAAGGTGCGTTCCGTGGTCTCAAGACACAACAGCGCAGTACAGCGGACTGGCGGCGGACCCCCACCTCCTCCCCTACAACTAACAACATGGGAGGAGCAGGTCTTGAACATTATGCATCCTGAGGGCCTCGGAGGAGTCGGTGGAGGAATGGACTCTGGTAAGTCAAATCTTAACTTTCATATCCCCAACCCTACCTGCATGCTATCACAGACCCCCACCCTCACCCCCTCCCCTATCACTCCAACTCCTCACTAATGTACTAATAACACAAACCACACATCCCAACACCAAGCCCTGCATGACACAACAAAGCATGGACAGCCCTCACTAAAGCATGCCCACTGCACATACCCATAACACCCCCCCAACCATCATCACACAAGCCCCCACACTGGAATGCTAGCACTGGGGTACACGCTCACCCACCCATTGCACACTATGACACACACAGATGCAATAATCAAGCTTTTACACCCCTGCAGGACCACTACCCAACGTCACCAGACAGGAGGGTCCAGACATCTCTACCCCACCCACAGAAGAAGCCCACAGTGATGACAGCAGCTCTTGCCACCTGGATCCAGATGACCAGCCCGGACCATCGTGGGCCTCGGGACAGTCGGTTCCCCTCGCACAGGCACAGCCCACCACAGACCTTCCACCCTCTGGTAACGCCAGCACAGCACCCACCCAGCGGGCCCATACCTCCGTACCCAGGACACGTCAATCAGCTGTGGGTCCACCACTACAGGGAACCCAGGATAACCCACCACCCCAACAACAACAGGGACCTGGGGGCAGTGGGCACACGGTCCAGGGGACGGAGGCACAGGAACACAGGGGAACTGGGAGGGCTGCTGTGCGACAGGGGGCGGACAGGCCAAGGGAACCCACTCTCAACGAGGCCCTCTCCTCCATCATGGGAGCATACCACCACTCCCAGGAGACAATGGCTACGGTCCTGGCCAAGTTTCAGGAGACCCAGCGCATGCAGGAGGAACAGAATTTGGGGTTCAGGGAGGAACTCAGAACCATCAGCTCCGCCCTGGGCACCATCGTAGGGGTGCTGAAGGACATACTGAACACCATGAGGGACACCGTGGCACTCCAAGGGGCCCCTGACACTAGCATGGATGATGAACTGCCCACCACCTCCGCCGGCGCTAGTGGACAGGACGCCCCGCCACAGGACCACCACACCAGCACCCCACCCCCTGCAGACAGTGATCCACCCCGCAAGCGGTCCCTGAGATCCAGGAACAGGACAGAGCAAGACCCCCGCCAAGAAGTGAGACCACCCTGATTGTCATCCCACTGTCCCACTTTGTAACCCTGTCCATATTGGAACTGCCCCAGCTCCACTTCCTATGCCCATATGGGCAGTGCACCTGTGAGACTAATAGACTGGACTCTGCCATGGACATTCCTCCACCATCACCCCTCACCATTTTACCACCCCCTCCAATATTTAGCACTTCAATAAACACCCTTATAGCACAAAACAATCTGGAGTCAGTCTGTGATTTCGAAAATGTGTATTAGCTATGACAGTGACAAAATCCGTTCTCAAATGTAATGTCAACATACCTATGTCACACATCACAAGTCCATGAAGAATGTAAGCAGATGACACACGTTGGTAACCACACCTGTGAAACCGTAATGGAAATGTACAACTCAGTTACCAAATACTGCTTGAAATTGACAGACAGGATAGAGGTAGAAGTGTGAAAGTACTTGTAGTAGGCAAGAATGTGTTCTCACCTGTGTGTCACTGGAAATATTGCTGGATGACTGAGTCCCTGTTGTCAATGTCTTCTTCCTCTGCTTCATCCTCATCACTGTCCACAGGCTCCACAGCTGCTACAACACTGTCATCTGGACCATCCTCCTGCAGAAAAGGCACCTGGCGTCGCAAAGCAAGATTGTGAAGCATACAGCAGGCGATGATGATCAGGCACACCTTCCTTGGTGAGAAGAATAGGGAACCACCTGTCATATGGAGGCACCTGAACCTAGCGTTCAGGAGGCCGAAGGTGCATTCGATCACCCTCCTAGTCCGCCCATGGGCCTCATTGTAGCGTTCCTCCGCCCTGGTCCTGGGATTCCTCACTGGGGTCAGTAGCCATGACAGGTTGGGGTAACCAGAGTCCCCTAATAGCCACACACGGTGCCTCTGGAGTTGACCCATCACATAAGGGATGCTGCTATTCCGCAGGATGTAGGCGTCATGCACTGAGCCAGGGAACATAGCATTTACCTGGGAGATGTACTGGTTTGCCAAACATACCATCTGTACATTCATCGAATGATAACTCTTCCGGTTCCTGTACACCTGTTCACTCCTGTGGGGGGTGACCAAAGCCACATGGGTCCCATCAGTGGCACCTATGATATTGGGGATATGTCCAAGGGCATAGAAGTCACCTTTAACAGTAGCCAAATCCTCCACCTGAGGGAAAACGATGTAGCTCCTCATGTGTTTAGGCAGGGCAGACAACACTCTGGACAACACGTTGGAAAACATCCCTGAACATCCCTGATGCCATGGCCACTGTTGTTTGAAAAGATCCACTTGCAAGGAAATGGAGCACTGATAGCACCTGCACTTGAGGGGGGATCCCTGTGGGATGGCAGATGGCTGACATCAACTCAGGCTCCAACTGGGTACACAGTTCCTGGATTGTGGCACGGTCAAACCTGTAGGTGATGATTAAATGTCGCTCCTCCATTGTCAACAGGTCCACCAGCGGTCGGTACACCGGAGGACTCCGCCATCTCCTCACATGTCCCAGCTGACGGTGCCTAGGAAGGACAACAGCGACCACAGAGTCAAGCAACTCAGAGGTATGTACCCACAGTCTACACAGAACACGAAACATAATCCAAAAAGTTGTCTGTATGTGTGTTGAGTCCAGGCCTAGGTATGTGTGACGCAGTTGAAAATGAAGCCATGTGGGCCCCTGAAATGGCGACTGCCTGACCTCTTAACTTGGACAATGGGATGTGAGGTAACTGCACTGGCGTTGTGCACCGTCGCGGTAGGCAGTCGAAGACCGCTGCGCAATGCTGCATTGGTTAACATTGAACCCTATGGGTCCCAGGAGCCAATGACGAAGTGCGCCGGCGGTGATGATATGCACCGCCACGGACATCACCGCCGCGGTCGTCACCGCCATTTTCTAGCTGTTCAATCACTCGATACCTGATCTTCGACAGGAGAGGACCTACACTGCAAGTGCTGCTGTGACCTCGGTCTGGAAGAGACAATGGCTCATGCGTTTGGGGAAAGGGCCCCTGCCTTCACTGCACAGGAGTTGGAGAAGCTCGTGGACGGGATCCTCCCCCAGTACACGCTACTCTACGGTCCTCCACACCAACAGGTGAGTACACAGGGAGCAAGTTGTATGGGCTATGCCTGGGTGGAGAGGGCTGGTTGTAAGAAGGAAGGGGGCAGAGTTCTGCGTGCATGAAGGACTGTGAATGCATGTGCCACATGGCAAGGGTAAGGATGTGGGCCACTCACTTTGACGGTGCAGTTGGTAATGACTTCTCTTCTTCCCCTGTATATGTCATGTAGGTCAGCGCCCACCAGAAGAAGACTATTTGGCATGCCATCGCCAAGGATGTCCGGACCCTGGGTGTCCACCAGAGACGGAGCACCCACTGCCGTAAAAGATGGGAGGACATTCGCCGCTGGAGCAAGAAGACAGCGGAGGCTCAGTTGGGGATGGCCTCCCAACCTGGGAGGGGTGCCCGTCGCACTATGACCGCCCTGATGTTCCGGATCCTGGCGGTGGCCTACCCTGAGTTGGATGGGCGCTTGAGGGCATCACAGCAGACACAAGGGGGTGAGTACACTCTCATTCAGCGGACTTTGCGCGCAGTGAAGGTGTCTGGGTGGGGGAGGAGGGCTGTGGGTTTCCCTAGGCCAGGGCGAGTTCCGTAGGCTAGGCCCCTCCGTAATGCAGGCCATGTGGCACTCCACCCCACCTCTGTAGAGTGCCAAGTACAGGTATACATGCCCCTGTGTCATCTATGTGTGCTGATGTCCACCATAGCCATGTAGGCCATATCCCAGGAACTGCATCAGTAGAGCCCAACAGCGCGGCATAGTGCAGGGGGCTGCTGTGTTTGTATTGTCCGCCAACGGTAGCGGTAAGCCATGCACTCAACCTGTCTTTCTTCTGTCGTCCCCCCCGTTTGTGCTCTCCCTTTTCTTGTGCATCAGCATCATCAGGCGGAGGTACAGTGGCACCGGAGCACGAGGGAGCTGCGTCCCACATGGTCATGGAGGGCCACACCATGGACTCTGAATACACCAGTGGGATAGAGGGCAAGGGGAGCTTCACGGCGGTTACAGGATCAGCAACCAGTGACACGGACTCGTCCTCCGATGGGAGCTCCCTTGTGGTGGCGGCAAAATCTGTGCCCCCCACTTCTACAGGTACAGCCGCCACCCCCCCTACCAGCACCGCCCTCCCAGCAGCCCCTCAGCCTTCGCCCCGTGCCCGCTCACCCAGGAGGGTGGGCATCACCTTCGCCCCAGGCACCTGAGCCCCTGCCCCTGTCACCTCTGCTGCCCTCAGTGAGGAGGCCATTGACCTCCTCAGGTCACTCACTGTTGGGCAGTCTACCATTTTGAATGCCATCCAGGGTGTAGAAAGGGAGTTGCAACACACTAATGCATTCCTGGAGGGCATTCATTCTGGTCAGGCTGCCCTTCATCGAACCCTGCAATCTCTGGCCTCAGCACTGATGGCAGCCATTGTCCCTGTCTCTAGCCTCCCCCTCCAAATTCCTCCACCCAGACCCAATTCCCTGTACCCCAGGCTATCCCAAGCACACCATCAGACCAGCCTGCACACACGTCAACACACAAGGGAAGCTCAGGCAAACATAAGCACCACACATCCCACAGGCACTCACGCAAGCATCACACACATACAGACACAGCAACATCCACTGCCTCCACTGTGTCCCCCTCCTCGTCGTCTCCCTCCTCCCTCCCAGTGTGGTCTACACTCTCACCTGCATGCACTACCACTACAGCCACTAGGTCCCGCACCAGCACACCCACCACCACACCCCGCTCACCTGCACTCACCACCCCCACTACCATTTACACGTCCCCTGTGTCCTCTCCCAGTGTGTCTGTGACGCCCCCTCCCAAAGTACACAAACGCGGGCACACACCCACCCAACGTCCATCCACCTCACGACAGCCTCCAGCGCATGCACCTGCACCCAAATCAACAAAAGTTACACCTCCCACAACCACCTCCTCTTCCTCCACTCCAAGACCCCCTCCAGCTACCCGTCCCAGTGTTCGTAAGAAACTTTTCCTGAGCAACCTTGACCTCTTTCCCACCACCCCCCCTCCCATTCATAGGTCCCATACTAGCACCTCAGCCAAAAAATCGCAAGTACCAGTGGTGCCTGTTAGAGGTATGTGGAGTGTACCGGGCACCAGGGCAGCCAGTGTGACACGCAGCCACAGCACAGCCAGTCCCCCCCCTGTGAAGCACCAGAAGTTGGACAGTGCCCGGCGGGACAGGGGGAAGACTCCAGCCGGCAAAGCCGCTCACAAGGGTCCCGGGGGCAGTGTCCACTCAGCTGTGACTCCTCCCAAGGTGGGGAAGGGGCAGAAGAAATTGCCAAAGTCTGGGAAGAGCAGCACGGCGGAGAAGCCCGCCATCATCCCCGCTGCCCAGGAGGCCACCGCCAGCCCCATCGTCAGTGGCCAGGAGGCCACCGCCAGAGTCAGTGCCCAGGAGGGCAGTCCCATTGTCAGTGGCCAGGAGGCCACCGCCAGAGTCAGTGCCCAGGAGGGCAGTCCCATCGTCACTGGCCAGAAGGCCACCACCAGAGTCAGTGCCCAGGAGGGCCCCGGAAGCCACAGCCCCGCTGGGCAATGAGGGGCCGCCATGGCAAACACCGCTGCACAGGTCAGAGACAGCAAAGTCAGGCACCACTGAACAGGCCAAGGACCGCTGAACAGGGCAATGACCGCCATGACAAGCACCGCTGAACAGGGCAAGCACCGCTGAACAGGGCAAAGACCGCCATGGCAAGCACCACTGAACAGGTCAGAGACAGCAAAGTCAAGCACCGCTGAACAGGGCAAAGACCGCCATGGCAAGCACCGCTGAACAGGTCAGAGACAGCAAAGTCAAGCATCGCTGAACAGGCCAAGGACCACTGAACAGGGCAAAGACCGCCATGGCAAGCACCGCTGAACAGGGCAAGCACCGCTGAACAGGGCAAAGACCGCCATGGCAAGCACCGCTGAACAGGTCAGAGACAGCAAAGTCAAGCACCGCTGAACAGGGCAAGCACCGCTGAACAGGGCAAAGACCGCCATGGCAAGCACCGCTGAACAGGGCAAGCACCGCTGAACAGGGCAAAGACCGCCATGGCAAGCACCGCTGAACAGGTCAGAGACAGCAAAGTCAAGCACCGCTGAACAGGGCAAGCACCGCTGAACAGGGCAAGCACTGCCAACTCAAGCACCGCTAGCCCATGTGCGGCAGGGGCAGTACCGGAACTGGGACCGTCACGGTGAGAGTGATGCACTCTGGGCACCAGTCCCCCTCCAGAACCAGTGGAGACATGCATCCACTACCTCAGTCCTTGGCAGGATGAAGCACTCTGGGCACCAGTCCCCCTCCAGAACCAGTGGAGACATGCATCCACTACCTCAGTCCTTGGCAGGATGAAGCACTCTGGGCACCAGTCCCCCTCCAGAACCAGTGGAGGCATGCATCCATTACCTCAGTCCTTGGCAGGATGAAGCACTCTGGGCACCAGTCCCCCTCCAGAACCAGTGGAGACTGTTATCGACTTGAGAGACTGTGGCTTTGCACTCCCCAGGATTGAACAGTGGGCAACCCACCCACTGTAGAGACTTGAGAGACTGTGGCTTTGCACTCCCCAGGATTGAACAGTGGGCAACCCACCCACTGAAGAGACTTGAGAGACTGTGGCTTTGCACTCCCCAGGATTGAACAGTGGGCAACCCACCCACTGTAGAGACTTGAGAGACTGTGGCTTTGCACTCACCAGGATGTTACAGTGGGCAACCCAACCACTGTAGATACTTGAGAGACTGTGGCTTTGCACTCCCCAGGATACATCAATGGGCATGGAGCCCCGTCGTGGATCGGGTGTGGTGCAGTCACCCGGCTGAGGCACCCCCCCTTCCCTTCCCCCTGAGGTGCCTGTTGTATTTCTATCTGATGCCCCAGCAGTGTTCTCTCCGTTGTGCTCAGGTATCGTGTGTGGGCCTCGCCCATGCATTTTGGGAGCAGTGGTCCACAGACATTGAATGGTGCATTACCTGCACTACTAATCGTGATGTATATTTTGTTGAATGTGAAATTATTCCTGTATATAGTTGCTTACTGTATTTTGATATATTACAATGGTTGCACTCATTCCCTTTTGTCTTTGCATTCTTCCGGGGGGTGTGGGGCTTGTTACTGTAATGTTTGGATATACATTGGTGTGTGTGTTGTAGTGGGTGAGGGTCGGGGTGGGGGTGTTGCGTGTGTGTGTCCCTGACTTTTGCCTCCCCTATGTTGTAGGTGCAGTACTCACCGTTGTCTTCGGCGTCGGCGTTGATGATGATTGTACAGGAGCAGGAAGACTATCGCAGGGAGTATTTGGAGTTCTGGTTCCATTGTGTCCTCCTTTCTCGTGGAGTGTGTAGAGGTGAGCGTTTTCCCATTGAAATGGCTGTTTCCGCCGTGTTTTTATCCACGGTGAATCCGCCCCGGAAAAGGTGGCGGATTGGTAGGTTGTGATACTGTGGGCGGTACTTTGTCTCCCCCCTGTCTGTTGGCGGTGACCGCCGCGCTGTTTGTCTGTACCGCTGTGGCGGTCAGAGTGTTAAAGTGGCTGTCTTTGTTGGCGGTTTCCGCCACGGTCATAATTCCATTTTTTTTCCGACGGCCTGTTTGCGGTCTTACCGCCGCTTTAACACCGTCCGCCAGGGTTGTAATGACCCCCTTTGTGTGGAAGCCACAGCAACACCCATCGCATTTTGATGCTGCCCCAGATTTACGAGTTTTTGTAAACCTGAGGCAGCGCCAAAATCTAACAGGGCACAACAATGAGAAATGCTTTCATTTCTCCTTGTTTTTTGCTCTATGTGTGCTGCAGAACACATAGAAAGAGCAAATCGCCATTTAAGGTTGTTTTTGTGCAGGAAGTTGTTCCTTGCTACCTCAAAAACCGTCTCCCCCTCAACGCAGCCAAGGGTTGCTGCGTTGGTGAACGGCAGCAAATTCAGCGCTGGTGCAGGGGGAAACACAGGGGTGCACCGTATTTTGTTAAATACGGTGTGCCCCTGCATTGTGAAAATGACGGTGCACAACGCTGTCAAATTTGTCGCAGCGACGCGCACAGTCATTTTATCTTAAATCTGGCCCTAAGACTGGGAATTGCCTTGCAGGAGAGAGGCATGCTGTATTTTTCTGGTGGATTTTCAGGCTCACCACACAGTCAGCCTCCGTCTCCCATCTGTTTCACTGTGTGGATAATTCAATCAGTAATTCCCTCAGTGGCGCAGTTAGTGTTCCCAGTACGTTGACCTAGTGTTTTTCATTATTCCAGTTATACATAATGAGAAGTATGTTTGTTTTCTTCAATTCCAAATGTTTTGCTTTTTTTGAAAAGTTGTAAGTATTCAGTGGATTATTGAATAGCTTTTTTTAAAGCGGCAGTTCTCTCGGAACGTTTCTTTGTACGCCTGTCCACGTGTTCCCCTATCCAAAAACAAAAGCTGGTACAAGAGTCCTTCTATGAGTACTTCTGCACCCACCCCAGGTAAGAATGTATTATTTTTCCCTTCTATAATTCACTATTTTAAAGAGGAAGCAGGTGAGTGAATATTTTGGGGAAATGAAGAGCTGGTTGCGAGGGGGACCCACGGGCACTGATCTTTCTCATCCTGCTTCGACCCACAGAAAGAAAAACACAAAGAGGGGTGGAGAAAGATGTAGAAACAGTGAGAAAGAGACAATGAAAGGAAAGCTGCAAGAGTGAAAGAAAGGGTCTGGAAATATCTGGGGTGGATGAAAGTAGTAGAATAAAGATTTTGTGACTTCTGTATTTGTAATTCTAACATTCTGCAGTGCCTACTGCAGCCTTCTGAGAAATATTTTAGGCTCTGACAGTTATTCTTTTACAAATTAAGCAATGCAGTCAGCCCTGAGCATACAGGGAGAAAAAAAACTTTCTATAGTCAACCCAAATTGTGGATCCATGTGCGGTACTTTAGGCAGTAGCACACAACTGCCTTAAAGCTACGACCCATTTACCTCCTCAAATTCTTCAATCCTCATTCTTCTTCGGGGGATTCAGGTTATTCTGCAGGGCCGGATTGGCCATAGTTGGCATCAGGCATTTTCCTAGTGGGTTGGAATAGTGGGGTCGGTTTTGCAGTAGTGCTGCGAACTTGGCCCACAAAACAGCAGCAAGCTCACGTTTGCACACTCCCTATGAGGTCTTCAAACTGTATGTGGTACCTTTGCACGCAAAGTTTTAATACCTCACTATGCATGCAAAGGAACCCCCGCTCCCGAGGCTAGTCAGAAAAACTAGCCAGGGCTGTATTGGGTTTCCAGTCCGGGTGTGTTGTTCTGTTTTAGTCTGGTATATCCTCATGCAAGTATTGGGATGAGGAATGGGGTTGAGGAAGTAATGACTCTGTTACTTACCGCAAATTTCCATTACTCAAAATACCCTATATCTCATACCAATACTTACGTCCCACCCTCCCTGTTCCTTGCCGGATCAGCACCTGACCCCTTCATTCTTCGGCTAGGGGATGTACAGTAGATTTTCTGTGCTCCATACCCGTTTACCATCAGATTGGTGGAAGGTGATTGGAGATCAGGAAGTGGGAGAGAGGTTTAGAATTGAGCCTTATTGATTGGTTCTGGCTAGGGCACATGGGCCTCGGTAGAGGAACATCTCATGTAAGTAAGTATTGGTATGAGAAATAGGGTATTAGGAGTAAAGAAGATTACCGGTAAGTAACAGAATCATTAAATGATGTCCCAATACATATCAAAACCCAGATGTAATTAAAAAACAACATTATAGAAAGACCATTGAAAGTGATTGAGGTGAAAAACTGAGAACAGTTTTCTCCTCCACCCAGTTGCCCCTTTCATTACACCTAAGCTAAACCTCTGCTTAGACCCTTACACCTCTGAATAATATATGTATTTAAAATTTTGTTGAAGATGATTTACCAGTCTTATGTTGAGCATGGCTCCTGTTATTATTTCTACTTTTTATAGCGTTTAAGCCTAAACTGTGTACGGATCACACACAATCAAAATAAGAATCAGGATGAACAGTGTGACTTCCAGTGGGAAGTCCAGTCATGAAAGCGTTGGTGCAAAGTTATGCCTAAATGCATCAAGGAGGGTTCAAGGCAGTTCCATAATACGGATAGAGTTGGAGAGTACAAGTAGTGGCTGGGAGAGAATGACCAAGTTACTTCCCGTAATCTCCAGTAATCAGTGTCCTAAGTTTCTCACTCAATCCTCTCTATCTCAGGCCAGTCCATGCAGAATTTTGCCTGCCGTCATAATGGAAAACATTCACTTGCATAGGTTTCAGAGACTCTTCTCACGACCTGTTAGATCAAAAGTAACAAAAAGAAAAATGTTTTTTTCTGAAGATGATCTTTGTTAATGTAGGAAAGTACCATCTTGCCTGGCATGTTACCCCCACATTTCACTGTATATATGGTGTTTTAGTCTATGTGTCACTGGGACCCTGCCAGGCAGGGCCCCAGTGCTCATAAGTATGTGCCGTGTATGTGTTCCCTGTGTGAGGCCTAACTATCTCACTGAGGCTCTGCTAACCAGAACCTCAGTGGTTATGCTCTCTCTGCTTTCCAAATTTGTCACTAACAGGCTAGTGACTAAATTTACCAATTCACATTGACATACTGGTACACCCATATAATTCCCTAGTATATGGTACTGAGGTACCCAGGGTATTGGGGTTCCAGGGGATCCCTATGGTCTGCAGCATTTCTTTTGCCACCCATAGGGAGCTCTGACAAGTCTTACACAGGCCTGCCAGTGCAGCCTGCGTGAAATAACGTCCACGTTATTTCACAGCCATTTACCACTGCACTTAAGTAACTTATAAGTCACTTATATGTCTAACCTTCACCCGGTGAAGGTTGGGTGCAAAGTTACTTAGTTTGTGGGCACACTGGCACTAGCCAAAGTGTCCTCACAAAGTTCAGGGCAAATTCCCCAGACTTTGTGAGTGCGGGGACACCATTACACGCATGCACTATACATAGGTCACTACCTATGTATAGCGTCACAATGGTAACTCCGAACATGGCCATGTAACATGCCTAAGATCATGGAATTGTCACCCCCAATGCCATTCTGGCATTGGGGGGACAATTCCATGTTCCCCCGGGTCTCTAGCATAGTACCCGGGTACTGCCAAACTGCCTTTCCGGGGTCTCCACTGCAGCTGCTGCTGCTGCCAACCCCTCAGACAGGTTTCTGCCCTCCTGGGGTCCAGGCAGCCCTGGCCCAGGAAGGCAGAACAAAGGACTTCCTCCTAGAGAGGGTGTAGCACCCTCTCCCTTTGGAAATAGGTGTGAGGGCTGGGGAGGAGTAGCCTCCCCCAGCCTCTGGAAATGCTTTGATGGGCACAGATGGTGCCCATCTCTGCATAAGCCAGTCTACACTGGTTCAGGGATCCCCCAGCCCTGCTCTGGCTTGAAACTGGACAAAGGAAAGGGGAGTGACCACCCCCCTGACCTGCACCTCCCAGGGGAGGTGCCCAGAGCTCCTCCAGTGTATCCCAGACCTCTGCCATCTTGGATTTAGAGGTGCTGGGGACACACTGGACTGCTCTGAGTGGCCAGTGCCAGCAGGTGACGTCAGAGACTCCTTCTGATAAGCTCTCACCTCTCTTGGTAGCCAATCCTCCTTCCTTGGTAGCCAAACCTCCTTTTCTGGTTATTTAGGGTCTCTGCTTTGGGGAATTCTTCAGATGATGAATGCAAGAGCTCATCAGAGTTCCTCTGCATCTCCCTCTTCACCTTCTGCCAAAGGATCGACCGCTGACTGCTCAGGACAGCTGCAAAACCACAACAAAGTGGCAAGAAGACTACTAGCAACCTTGTATCGCCTCATCCTGCCGGCTTTCTCGACTGTTTCTAGGTGGTGCATGCTCTGGGGGTAGCCTGGCTCCTCCCTGCACCAGGAGCTCTGAAGAAATCTCCCGTGGGTCAATGGAATCTTCCCCCTGCTAACGCAGGCACCAAAAGACTGCATCACTGGTCCTCTGGGTCCCCTCTCAGCCCGACAAGCGTGGTCCCTGGAACTCAGCAACTCTGTCCAAGTGACTCCCACAGTCCAGTGACTGTTCAGTCCAAGTTTGGTGGAGGTAAGTCCTTGCCTCCCCACGCTAGACTGCATTGCTGGGTTCTGCGTGATTTGCAGCTGCTCCGGCTTGGCTGTGCACTCTTCCAGGATTTCCTTTGTGCACAGCCAAGCCTGGGTCCCAGACACTCCTTCCTGCAGTGCACAACCTTCTGAGTCGTACTCCGGCGTCGTGGGACTCCCTTTTGTGCCTTTGTGTGGTCTCCGGTTCACTTTATTTCCAAGTGCCTGTTCAGGTACTTCTGCGGGTGCTGCCTGCTTCTGTGAGGGCTCCCTGAGTTGCTGGGTGCCCCCTCTGTCTCCTCCTCCAAGTGGCGACATCCTGGTACCTCCTGGGCCATAGCAGCACCCAAAAACCTCTACCGCGACCCTTGCAGCTAGCAAGGCTTGTTTGCGGTCTTTCTGCGTTTGGTTTGGTTTGTGTACATATATCTCGTGTATATACCTTATCCTCATACTGAGGGTACTCACTGAAATACTTTTGCCATATTGTCATAAAAATAAAGTACCTTTATTTTTAGTACTTCTGTGTATTGTGTTTTCTTATGATATTGTGCATATTACACCAGTGGTATAGTAGGAGCTTTACATGTCTCCTAGTTCAGCCTAAGCTGCTTTGCCATAGCTACCTTCTATCAGCCTAAGCTGCTAGAAACACCTCTTCTACACTAATAAGGAATAACTGGACCTGGCACAAGGTGTAAGTACCTCTGGTACCCACTACAAGCCAGGCCAGCCTCCTACAGTTAATAAATGGATAATACCATGTAACCTCTCTCCAGCTTTAAAGGAAGGTGAGGGAAAACATTCTGGAAAAAAACAAATCCTGTGAACAATGGAAAACAGGTGGGATCTTGAGAAGGCATGCAGGGAGTAGAAGGAGAACCCTTTTATGTGTGAAATTGTTCTCAGTAATTGGATTTGTCATACAGCAGGGCCCTGATTCACCTACACACTTCCCTGAACAAATAGTTAACAAAAATAAAAAGTTTACTATAAAGAATTTTAAGCTGACTTGAGCAAAGGGTTCAAAGGGGGCCCCACAAAATCTTGGAAAACCAACACTAGATCACAAGATGGTATTACAGGGTGTAACACCAACCCCTTAAGAGGCTACTTGCGAAATCATTAACAAGCAGAACTTCTTAATCTGTAATGACTTTGATTGCTGCTCCCAGCAACTTTAATGATGATACTCACGATCCGGAAAAAAAAACCCTCTCTTAAAAAACTCTAAGGTGGAGAACCTGATGCTAAAATGCTCTGTTTTGACACCAATTTTTGTAAAGTGGCAAATATTTCGAGCAAAGCTTAAAGTTTCCCAGTTTTCTAGATTTCTGGACCATTTCTACCACCTTCAGAGAGCATACCTTAGCTTGTGTCGCTAACGTTTCAAGAAACATATCCCCAGACAAAGATGCGGATGCCATTTTCTTTAGTATCAGGAAGGCACTAGCAGAACTCTCTTAATCAACAGGACAGGAGGAAACACATTTAGAGGTTCCTGATGCCTGAGAATCACCAATGCATCCATGTCCTAAACTGACCGGGATGGAATCAGGGAACATAACCTTGGTAAAAGGGAATCTGCCTCCAAAAAGAACAGATCCATCCATGGGTGCCCATTACTGACCATTATCCCTTGGAAAATTCTCAGTGATAGTGCCAAGGTCACAGATGTTGAAATATTTCTGCTCAAATGGAGAGCAGGCCCATTGTCCTTCTTGGAAGATTACCCTCAGGAGACCTAAAAAAATCAACAAGGCCAAAGCTGCTAATGCTATGTTTTTTGGACTGCTTTGCTATTACTATACAAGCAAGCTACCACACTGTGCCACTTTATGCACACTACTTGTCAAAGACCTGGTCGTAGAAAGGTCACGATGTTCCTATGATAACTCCCTCTAATTGGCTGGGTTCCCGCCCACTACCTGAATCAGAGGTCTGGTACCTTGAAGTGGCTCAAGGTTGCCCCTAACCCCTGCTACTGGCATCTGTGGTTATAACTACTGGGTGAGGGAAAGACAGAGGGATACCCTTCTCCAAGTGGTGAAACTCCAGCCACCACTGGATGGATTTCTTAATCCCAGAAAACAGCATCACAGAAAACAGATCTTCGTAGCTTTCTGATACTGGTGACCAATAATCTAATACATGTTGTACCAGAGGCTCTAAGTGATTGAGTGCCCAGGGAACCACATTTAGGGATGCGACTATAGTCTCCTATACTCCCACTGCATGGCTGTTGCCTGTTGTTTCTGAAATAACAGTGCAAAATTGTGGATCAATTTCTCCATCTTCACCACAGGAAGGAAGACTCTCTACAGATTCATGATGAAGAGGGCTCCAATGAACCTTAGATATTCATTTGGTATGAGGACTGACTTCTTCTCATTAAATACCCAGCCAACCCTTTCAGCTAGCTGGCACACCGTCCAGACATTCTTGACTCTCTTTGAAAAAGATAGAGTAGAAATTAGCCAATCACTCTGGTACAGAAAAAGATTATTCCTTCAGATTGCAACAAGCCTTTCAAGGGAATTAGACCTTGAATAAATACCCTTGTTGGTGAAAAAAGTCCAAGTAGCTGAATTGAATACTGGCATTCCCCTCACATTACACAAAATCTCAGGTAGTTCTGCAATTGTGGATAGATTGGTATATGTCTCTTTAATCCAGTGAGGGTAAACATTCTCCAGGAGTAACCAATGGGAGAATCTTCTCCAATGTCTCATCTTGGAAGTAAAATGTAGTATAAATGTGTTGGTCCTCTTAAAGTCCAAAACTGGGTGAAAATCATCCAATTCTTTCAGCACTAAAAAACAAAATCCAACAACACCCCTGTTTTGCTCTTCTGATGGTACTAACATAGTTGAAATCCTAATAATGTCCCCCATGTCACACTGATCATTTATACATGACAGTCTATGCATTAAGTTAATCAAGGTAACAATAGTTTGACTGAAAGAAGTTGTGTTAGTGTGCATTCACCAAAGGCTAATCAGTGAAACATGATGATATTGAGGTAAAATTACATGTTTGAAGAACTAACATTTCATTACATTATATTTTAAAGTCTAAACTAACAGTCTCCATTGAAACAATATCAGATTTTTTATGTTGCCAAGTTTACATTTTATCCACCCCAAATTATGTCCCATGGCCCATTCCAAAGACTGATGAAGTTCCAGCATCATTCCTGCAAGAGACGGATGTGTGAGTAATAATAGGGTTTTTGGCTTGTATTACTTTTGGCCTGAAGATTGCGGTAAAGTGATATTGTGAAGTGTTTCGCTGAGTAGTCATACTCATGTGATTGTGGCATTTGTTGCTAAAAAATGTTTGCTGTTGTTGTTTTTGATGGGTCCTTTGTGGCTAAGATCCCAGGGTAAAGTGCAGAAGACACTTGGTTAATTTATTGTCTGTAGTGAGGGGCTTGTCATGAGACGTCGTTGGCAGTGCCAGTGCCAGTAGTTTCCCGTTACTTGTTGTGCACTTGTGGAAGCTGAAGTCGGAAAGGGTATTTCCATAGAGCTTTAAAGTGTTTAAATAATTATCCTTTAGTAAGCAGACAGTTTTTGTTGGTTTTTGCTTGCAAAATAATTGCATTAGATGTCTATGAGCAATTGTGTGAGAGACAACTGGGAAAGCGAATGACTTGTGTGTGCGCAATTGCATGAGAAACAATCACAGGGTGAATGCATTGCTGAAAGGAGTGAATGTGATGTCACCTTGTGCCGCACTGGTATACAACAGCCGAAATCAACAGTACTGGGAACACGTCCATCGCGCTCAAGAGGTGGCCTGTTTAGCGCCCTTGTGGTAGCCTGCACACTTTTACAAAACTACAAAATGGGAGATATATAATAAACGCTTTATCAGTGGAAGATTCCCTATTCAGTATTGTAAGGTTTTTGTCTCTCCGGTAGTCCTGAAGAGGCCCATATGTGAAGGGGCCGAAACACGTCGACCTTGTGATAACTTGTGAGGTTGCAAGAAAGATTAATTTGATGGACTAGGATTATGGAACACGTCTCTTTGTTAATAAGGATGGAAGTAAAAGAAGACTAGGGATGTCATAGTCAACGCAACCATCTTTGAGATGTGGACTTAAGACATAATGAATGTAGATAACCACATTACTTTTAGATTAGGAGAGTAATGGAGGCAGTTTTGTAGATGTCTATGTTTTAAACAAAACAGTTTTATGTTTAGATTGATGTCTTACATATTGTTTTTTCATTGTCCTTTTTGTATAAGAATGAATTAAATAATTTGTAATTAAATTACATTCCCAATGATTGATTTAGAGGTCCATTGTATGTGAATTAGTCATAGATTTGTCCCTACTATTGAACCAATTTTTGTTTACAGATTGTCCATGTTCTACCAAGGTATAGTAGGGTTATTAGGGTAGACCCCCTTTTAATTCATATTATATGCACTGGTATAGGCAGGCTGGCGTGAAGCCACGCTGGTACTGGTGGACAGTGCCATGTTGCTATTGGTTGAGAACATTGAGAGGAAAGTACTGTAGGATTGAAGTTTACTTCCCGATTTGAACAAAAAGCTATTGTGATTTAGTGATTTGTTTGAAAATTAAATTCTTTATGACGTTAAAATGTGCATTGAAGGGAGATGTGTTTATTCCAGTTAGAAAGGGTATAGAGACCTCACCCAAAGGCACTCCAGGTCAATATGTAGCATCCAAAAAAGGATGTCATGCATCTTTGTGGCTTGAACAATGGTATAAGATTACTGAGAAAGGAGGTGCCTTAGCATTTCCCTGATATGGAGCTTTTAATTTAAGGATTCTAGATAATTTGCCACATGTGATTTATTATTTGAACCCACCTCCAAGACCTACACAGTTTGAAGCCTTTGGTATTTGGGCATGTCTGAAAATGCCAACTAAATATGAGAATAGAATGCAGAAAGCAATACAGACACTTGCCAAAGGTAGATGGGATGGAGAACACAAAATGAGGAGAACAGACATAATTCAGGAAGTTAGACTTTCTCCAACTATGTCCAGTGAAGATAGGGAAAGCACTAAGTCGCAGCCTAGAAAAAGTCAGGAAAAACAGAGCAGTCAACAGATACTGAAAGGAAAAAGACTTTGACATATGAGAGTGATTCAGATGATGAGTTTAAAAATCAGACCTTTTTATCATCTGCCTCCATCATTCTATTGAGGTAGGAGCAAGAAGTGAAGCTGCCCAAAAGGTAACCTTGAGTGGGCCTACTGCTCCAGTTGCACAAACCACAAATCATATAGAGCCTGGTATACCTGCTGATTTGGTGACATAAATTTCCAGAGCAAATCAACTAGTTCAGAGCTTTAACACAGTTCAGCTTGTTCCAAGTCATATTGTGAATTAGCTTGTGCCAAATTCTAATGTAAACCAGATGGTGCAGTCACTCTATGTAAATCCCCCTTTGCTGAATTTTGTCCCGAATAAAACGGTGATTTAGTCCTAACCAAACAATGGCAAATGTTTCACCATCTCAAACAGCACAGAATTTCAGTACTGTTTTAACAGGACAGCATGTAGGAATGACAATTCCTCAGTACCAAACAAATCAGATTGATCCAGATGCATTAAGAGTTCCTGTAACTACAGGTCCTGCTGTTCCCATGTTTGCGCTAGGTACCTCTGGAAGTAATGCACATTCATGACATGTCCCCTCAGTTCCTGATATACCAGTTACATCCACTGGGATGTCACCAATTGGCATGCAGAGATTGGTACATTCTGACAACTCAAAGATGGTGAAAACTAGTTCTCTTGTGAGACCAGTAATGCCTCCTCGAATTGCAGATCCAAATCTGATGACAAGTCAGACAGGATTTACCCCTATTGCGAGCTTTCACCTTATTTTGTGTCCAGACCAGAATATTAATTGCAGCACTCAACAAGGAGGAGTGCACTCTAATTCGCCAGAGAGCATGTCTATTTTTAATACCCCAAAGCAGCAAACTGTAGGTCCGTTAAGAGCAGAAGTGTTGCAGAATAATCTTGTGAGTTTGAGAGGATTCACTGCACAACAGCTAAATGATTGGTTAAATAATCTAAGTCCTGAATGTGCAACTCGTATAACAAACTGCAATGTAAGAAAAGAAGAGACCCCCAGAGAGAGATAAATCAGTAAATGTGCCCTGACTGAAACTGGAATTAAATGAAGTGATAGTGGGAACTTTAGACACAGCCCCATTAGAGACTTACACAGAAGTGTGCAAAGATGTGTGCAAAGATGTTACTCAACATGCAGGACATGCATTTGAAAGACTATCAGGAGTAGCTGAAAAATACTATGTGGATTTAGAAAACTAAAAGCCTTTAAACAGGAACTACAGACTGGAATTTAGCACAAAGATATAGCCAACACGAGGTCTCCTGGAATGAAATTGCACATAAAAGAATTAATAACATACATTAAAAAATGGGAGTTATAGACAAGTGGGAAGACAGTTGGCCCAAGAAAAGAGATCAGAAAAAAGCAAAGTTAAATGTGTCTCCGGCAGAAACAAATCATGCTGAGGCAAATGTAAAAATGCTGCCCATGAGAGAAATACCAGGTGTTGTTTATGTCCATGTGCCTTGGGGTAGAAGTGATATTTTATTATTCTCGAATGATTACCCCACACTGAGATGAAAAACAGTGGAATGGTACAGACATATAGATTTGTGAAACTTTCAAAATGCCGCTGGGAAGATTTGAATACATTATTTGACATTGTGGTTCTGAATGACTTGTGGACTGAATGCAAAGTTAATTTTGATTGGCAAGACCATGAACCCCTAACAGACCCAATAACAGGTGCACCATCTGAGGAAGTGATAAAAAGTTATTATAAGGTAATTGAATCACTGAAAAATAGGGTGATTGGCAAAGGATTGATAGGATGGCACAGGAATCAAAGGAGTCACTTTATGTGTACTATGAGTGACTGTTGCAGGGTCTCAAACACTACAGTGGAACAGAGACAATGGAAGTTAAAGATATGGGTCATTTTGTGTTCATAATTGTGCAAGAATTAAAACCAGACATAAATGAGATCATTCAGCAGCATTTGATCTGTTGGCAGAATAAACCGATTTATGAGATCCTGCGGTATGCAAAATACTGCAGTGATGAATTCGAATTGAAGCAGCAAATGTTGAAAGAGAAAGTCATGGTTATGCAATTGAAAGCTGCAGAGAAAGCTAGTCAGAGCCTGCAGGTGATGGCGTGTACTGGTGGTATGCAAGGAGCGCAGCAGCAAGGAATTAATGTCATTCAGCCTAGTGGTAGATGGCATGGTGTTCAGATAGATCAGACTGGTGGTGTTGTTGATATCCAGGCTCTAAAGAAAACTAATCTGTCATGCAGGTGGAGATGTGGGTCATTGGTAAAAAGAGTGTCCCCTTAATAATGTGAGCAATCAGGTACAGAATACTGGAGTTGCTCAAGTTCAAGGCAATATTCAGATTCAAATTCAGAGAGTTCAAAGACCCCTAAGGTAAAACGTAAATGTGCCAAAAGGACAGCAGATGTAGATACCCCAAGCCCAATGACTCAGCAGCAGATGATTTTTCCCCAGCAAAGTCTGAATGAGAATGCCAATGCAAATGTGAATCAGTTAACATCAAAGTTTCCCCTACTGGATCTGAGTGGTAAGGAATTTTCTGAAAATTTTCAGACAGATAGCTCAGATGTTGAGGAATACATATTAGGTACACCCTTAGAAGTAGATGGTCCATATGTAAATGCTGATGTGTTAGTTCACCATGGTGCATTTATGGTTCATACTGTGGCTCCACGCTCCACTGTCAGAATAGCAGAAGGTTCAAATGTGCCCCTTTCAGGAAAAATTGAAGGAGTTGAAAATAAGCAATTGACCAATCCTGTAACGGAATCAGATGTTGTAAAAATAGCTAAATTGTTCCATTAGCTGCACACCCTAAGAAATTGCAATACAAACAAATGAGAAAGTTGTGCCCTGTAAAATTGTGAAGCAGTACTCGAGTGTCACATTTTACCCAATGTTGACATGTAAGGATTTGCCCAAAGATGTAAAAGACACAATGACACCTGAAGTTTGAGATTTTTCAGGAAAGTAAATACGACCCTCAGAGGAGTAGAGTCTGTAAAAGTAACAGTAAAGTGTATCCCAAATGCCCTGCATATAATATGACTCCCAAGACAATTGCTAGAACAATAGCCCTGAAAAATGGTTTAATTGAGCAAGGTATTCTGAAAGAGATAATGGGAAGTCCATGTAACTCTATCATTCGAGGACTGCAGAAGCTAATGAGATTGTTATTCCATCTTGTCCTGTGGTAAGGAATCCTGAAGTGATTTTATTCCAAAATCCAAATAAAGCAGAATGGTTCACAGTAATTGATTTGTATCAAGCCTTTTTTTCCATAGCGCTACAGGAAGAAAGCCAATTCCTCTTCGCTTTTAAATTTTACAACTGTGTTTTGGCATGATGCTGAGTTCCGCAAGGGTATATTGAGAATCAGTTGATTTTTAAACAGCTCCTAAAAAATAATCTGGAGCCACTTAAAATGCCCAATCATTTAGTCTCAGTGCAGTATGTTGATGAACTACTTGTGGAATCAAACACTTGTGAAGGATGCCAGAGAGACTCAATTGCTTCTTGAATCATTTCAGAAAGAATGGACATAAAGATTTCCCAGCAAAACTGCAGTATTGCAAGGAAGAAGTAATTTACTTAGGTCATCACATTGAGAAAGGTGTGCGGAAGATGTCACAAGAAAGAATCTCAGTAATAATGAAAATGAATCCCTGTGCAACACAGGAAGATGTTTGAATATTCCGGGGAATGGTTGGCTAATGTGGTCAGTGGATTCAAAACTTTTCCCTTTTGGCCAAGCCTTTACAGAGGCTGACACACAAAAATGTGTCTGATCCGATGCCACAGGATGACAACTGCATTTGTGGCTTCACAGAGCTGAGAGAATGCCTATGCCATTCCCCCCTCTGGGAATGTCTGATTACTTCAAATGTTGTTCATTGTTTTGCTGTGAGAGGGATGGATGTGCTCTCTCATTTCTGACAGCTGCATTGGAATGTCAAAAAAAGCTAGTTGCATATTTTTATGCCACACTTGATCCTGTGGCTGCTGCGCTGCCTAGTTGTTTGAAGGCAGTCGCTGCCATGAGCGTCAGCATTGAACAGTGCAAAGGCCTTGTTGGGGGTCTTCCTCTGAATGTTTTTGTATCCCACTCTGTGTAGATATTGTTGACCCAAACCAAGACTCAATATCTAACCAGTGCTCGTTTGACCTACTATGAGCAGGTCATCCTTGCTACTTCCAACATTAATCTTAAAAGATGTACAGTTCTGAATCCTGCTACATTGTTGTCTAACCCTGTTGAAGGTAACAGTGAAAAGATGGATGAGGTTGACCATGGCGGTCTCACTGTAACTGAATTCTTCACCAAATCAAGTCCTGACATTCAAGACATTCCCCTAACTGAAAATGACTATGTCATTTTTGTTGATGACTCCTGTTTAAGTGACAAAATGGTACACTGATAGCTGGTTATGCAGTCTGCACAGTCTCAGGTGTGAGTGAAGTGTCCTAGCTTCGAGGAGTCTTTTCTGCCCAAGAGGCTGAATTAGTTGCTCTTGCTAGAGTTTGCTGTGTTTCTGAACTACTGAAAGTGACAATCTTCACTGACAGTCAATACAGGTTTGGTGTTGGTGATAATTTCGGACAGTTGTAGATCAATAGAGGGTTTATGAACTCCTTTGGATCCGCTATCTATAAATGGGACAAAAAAAGTATAATCTGTTAAATGCATTACAGCTGCCTACCAAAATTGTTGTCATTAATGTTCTGCTCATAAAACATTCTACTGATAAGGTAACTTTGTGTTATTTGTATGCTGATGAGGTTGGAAGATATTGCACCCTAAGATGCACTTCCTTTATTGAGGAGTTGAACAATGATACAAATGATGAGACAAGTCAAAATTTCCTGTTGACCTCTGTTGATACCTGAACAGCAGATTTGGAATTAGAGAAGGATGTGTTCAGAGAGATGAGGATGATATTTGGGTTTCAAGTGATGGAAGAGGAGTGTTGCCAGATAGCTTGTTGTCACCCATGGCTAGACTCCATCATGAACAGGCACATATAGGTAGAGATGCAATGATTGAACCCTTTAGAAATACATGGTTTAACCCCAGATTCAGAGTGATTGAAGAAGCAGTATGCCACTTGTGTGCCCCATGCCAGCAGATGAATGTTGGAAAATACACAGTAGTTACACTGAGTAACATAGGTAGATCAGGAGGACCATTCAACAGGATGCAGCTGGATTTTATTGAGCTGCCTGTGTGCAATTGACTGAGAAATGTGTTGATCATTGTAAGAATTTTCTCAATTTTGATAAAGCCTACCCAACCAGGTAAAATGACAGTCTCAGTACCTAAGCTTGTCATATTCTTCAGTGAACATACTCTTCTTTTTGATCTTGGTGTGAAAGGAAGGTTCAAGTTCCAATTCTTGAAAGTTCTTGCCTGTCCGAGGTAGGGCAGCCCTTTTTGGTAGCCACAATGCTGCTGACAATAGAATGCCTAAGTAGACAGAGCCTTCCAGAAGGAGTCCCAAAGAGGAAAATCCCAGAAGGGAAAAAACCTCTCATTATAGTTGGAGACTCCAGGAGATAGAAGATGGCTGGAACAATTGAGGAATCCAGGCTAGAGCAAGACTACAGAGTAGCAGGTAAGGACGGCCCAGGGCGGAATCAGGAGAAGATGCAGGAATCAGAGCCACCAAGGACACAGGCAGCAGGAGCAAGAAGTCAGCAAGTGTCCAACAAAAGAGAGAAGGCACACCAGCAGGAGTAGAGAGTGCTGCAATGCAATGAGAAAGGAGAGTTCTGACCCGTATATACCCAAAACACAGGAAGTGATGACAGAGGAAGCAGAAGCTGCCATTTTGGATAGGGAAAAAGAAACAGAACAAACATAATAATACTTACATGATGGACAGGTGTAACAAAAAAACCCCTCCTGAGGAATTCTGGGAGAAACAGCTACAAAGAAGGACAACATGGCCCTGAAGGAGAAGAATGCCTCCATGTCAGTCACCCAGCAAAATCAAGAATGGGCCTCTGGAGCTCTCCACACGGCCCCTTGACCGCAAATGAGTGAAAACAGCATGCCATGGTATGGTGTGGCATGCCGTGGAAGCAATCGCGGGCTACCCCGCAACCCCGCAGACTGTGCAGGAATTAAAGGAGTGAGCCCCAGGTCGAGTCACAGCCCACAGCAAAGTTGTTACTTAGGGTGCTGATACCAAGATTCAGATTCCTGACTTCTCTAGAGTCAGACTGAGGGACACACTTCAATACTGAAGTCCTGAAATTATTATGTATGGCATTGCAACTTGAGAAAAGACTACCTTGCAGTTACAGAACTGAGACTTCTAGATTAGTAGAGCATGTTAATGGAACTCTGAAGTCTAAAAGGGTGAATGTAAGTGCCCCCACCACGCTGAAATATCCAGATGTATTGCCTCTTGTCTTGGTGAGTATGCACAATATACCTGAAAGAAAAATTGGTTGTCCCCACATAAAATCATCATGAGGAGATCCATGAGATTGCCAATAGTGCCTGCGAATGCACTTGTGAACATTACGGATGACTTAGTGCCAGATTATTGCAAAGGACTGGCAGATGTGGTTCGTTCTATGTCTCATCAGGTTGGAGAATCTACAGTAAGGCCACAGAAAAAGCTTTATCAGGAACTATGTCCAGACGACTGGGTCATGATGAAAAAGCATGTAGGGAAAACATGCTTGGACCCGCTTTGGAGAAGCCCTCATCAGGTGGTTCTGATAACCAATACAGCTGCGAAGTGCACTGGTCTCCCTCACTTGGTACATGCTAGACACATTTGCAAAGTTCAAGGTCCCCTATAGGAAACAACGCCTGTCCCTAAAGGGTCAGTTACATTAAGTGGGAGGGATCAGTTAGTCGAGCTGTTGGAGCTGGACAAGTGGCTGCACCCAGCACATGTACGGTCTGATGGAAGTCTGAGCGAGTCAACAACAGTGTTTGTTACAGAAGTGTTGAGAGAATCAGCTGACCCATGTGAGCTCGGATGCTGACGAAGGACCAGTTGCTATAAGTAAAAGAGCTGGACCTGGAGACAATTAGCCAAGTGAACAAACAGTGCCAGCAGTACACGTTCCTCACACAATTGTTGAAGAAACTAAGGACACAAGTCAAAGTGACAATGATGCTGAGGGTCGAGTAAACAGAAGATCAAAGAGAAAGAGAGTACTAAGCTGAACATACTCAGCTCCTAAATGGACATATTTTATTACCAATGAATGGGAGAAGGAGTTTGCTACCTTTTGCATAAAAAATTCAAATCCAGTTCAATATTCTTGAACTTGAGATTGCCGCAGAGCTGAACTATGAAATCTCATTGCTGCTTGATGAACAAAGACATTACATTTTGGCGATTATTAGTGATTACGAACTGTGCTTTTATTAGAGACGTTTGAACTCTTAGTAGAATTTCTTTGAGCACTTACAAGTAGAGAAACACTTGATAAACTTTCTAGAAGATCAAGGAACTTTTTTGTAAAGAATTTGAACTTCTGAAGAGACTATTGTTGATTTTGCTTTGCTCACAAATAAAAAGGACTGATAGAGACAGTGATACATTAAAGCCACTTTGTATTTTTGATATTTGATTTTTTAATTTAAATTTTTAGTCTGAAATTAGAGAACTCATCTAGTTGAATGGAAACAAAGGTAGTAAGTGTAAGTACAAATTATTATTATGATCATATTGTTGCTCGTTGGACTGAGCCTGCCTGTGATTCAGAGAAATTTATACCTACAAATGCCCTGACTTTAGCAAATCCCTTTACAGATCAAGGTTCCCTATAACATGATGAGAAATACGTACACACTGATTGTTCTAGAGGTGATTTATCTGCAAATGTATTACGAATTGTTGTACAAATATATAGATACCATGAAAGTTAGTGATTGTTGTGTGTGCATGCAATTACCTTCATCAGTAAGTGAGAGAATCACTTATCATAGTTTACCCCTAACCTATGGAATTTCCTGTAACTTGGTATTAACATTAACACTTTTGTATTAGCAGGAGTATTATCAATTTTATTATTCTACTTTTGACCTTGTGTTTTCAATTGTACCTATCATGAAGCAATTGAGCAACATTGCACAGGTGAAAAACATTGATACCGTGGGGGGTTTCTTTGAGCCTACACTGACCTTAGATACAGTTTATGCCCATATGAACAATCTGACCTGTTATCCTCCAGTAGAAAAGGAATTAATTGGGCAAGTATGAGAAAGGAGAAGAATTACTAAGGCTGACCTAGAAATGGGAATAGTTTTACAAAATTGGGGAAAAGATTAAATACATTCAGTAGTTGGCAACTAAGGATTTCTTGCTTTAGCTTGGCAACACATAGGGAAGGTATGTGTATATAGACCCAGATCAAAGACTGACACATATTTAGTTGGAACTAGTGAATGTAGACACGGGTTTTTATTTAAGAGTGTATGGACTTTATATTAAATGGACAAGACCCTGCCACACCAGATGTTTATTTGATATGTGGAAAGAACGCATATTACAAACTGCCAAAATGCTGGTATTGTGCATGTTATCTGGGAGTCGTTTTTCCAAAGATTTAGCATGTAGACCATACGAATGACCCAGTCTGGGACAAGAAATCAAACACCACAGTAAAGGGAGGTGCTAATGCTTCAGACATGGTTGGAGAAACATTGGGGCCATAATTCCATCAGTAGGTGTTATCTTGAATTATATATATAGATAAAAAAAAAAAAATATATATATATATACTGGAAGATGCAGGATCACAAGAAAACAACAGCCAACCAGGGCAAAAATCTGGATCCCAAAGGATACAAAGAGCCACAAGAAAATGTAATATCCAAGAAAGAAGTGACTCAAACAGATGATCTCATTAAAGAACAAAAATATATTTCTACTACAACGTTTCAGCTTCCGCCTTCCTCAGGTAGTACAAGATGGTTTGCTCAGTGGCTGCACAGCTGACACTGGTGGATTTTCAAAAAGCATCATGAGTGAAGATTCCAATTGGAATGTGGAATCAATACTACCTGAGGAAGGCGGAAGCTGAAACGTTGTAGTAGAAATATATTTTTGTTCTTTAATGAGATCATCTGTTTGAGTCACTTCTTTCTTGGATATATATATATATATATATATATATATATATATATATATATATATATATATATATATATATATATATATATATACACTAGATATGTTATCTACAGACACTGCAGATGCCATTTTATTGATGGACACATAAATGATTGCCCTAAGATCAATGGTTTTACAAAATCGCCTTGTTAGACATTCATCTTTCAAAAGAAAGAGGAGTTTCAAAACGTTACAAGCCCAACAGTGTTTCACTTATGTTCCTGCTAACAGTAAGGAGATAAGAAAGTACATTGTGCATTTGACAGACGTGAGATAGGCACTGAAGACGTTGACAGAAACTGGTGCCTGGGAAGCAATATGTAATGGTTTTTCAGCTACTGGAAAGTGGCTTGGAAGTTTAGGGAAAGGAATTGTTAGAACCATTTTGACACCCCTATTGATAATAGCTTTGTGTGCCCTAGTGGCAGTGATTCTTTATAAACTGTTCAAGAAGCTGAAGGATAAAAGAACTAAGAGTAAACATAGAAAAGAGGAGACAGAGATGTGGACTAGAAGGAATATATACTATAGTAACACCAAGCAGTTAGAGGAATCCAGAAGACCTTATAAGGATCGACCTCTGAAATTTTGAGCTGTCTCATTGAAAATGAGAGTGGGAGTATTTTGTCATGGTTTAATTCGCCATCAAAGAGGGGCTGATGTAGTCAAAATGTTAGTAATGTCTCTCATGTCACACTGATAATTTATATGTGACAGTTTATGCATTATGTTAATCAAAGTACTAATAGTTTGACTGTCAAATGATGCACTGAGAAGTCGTGTTAGTGTGCTTTCACCAAAGACTAGTCATTGAACCTTAATTAAATTGAGGTAAAGTTACATGTTTGAAGAATTAATCTGTCATTATATTATATTTTAGAGTCTCATCTAATAGTCTGCATTGAAACAATATTAGATTTTTGATGTTAAGTGTTTTGAAAAAGCGCAGAAATTGAGAAAATGCAGTTCTGCACCACACTAATGGAAATGTATTGAGAAAAGTTTTTTCGCTTAAAGAGTTACTGTAGCATGAATGTTAATGTAAGTTTTTATTGCTGAATTTATAGTTTGGTATGAATAGTTTTAATTAGAATAAATTAATGTGCTTTTAATTCACTCTTATTAGCCTAAGAGAGACCTGGTAGTCCCCGTATTCTTGACTGTGCAGAAAATGTCATGTCATCTTGCTAACATGAGCTTTTCTTTCAGACTTCATTCTCGTGAGAATCTTAGCTTGGTCATAGATGTCTATTGTTCTACAAAGAGAGTTGGTAAATTTGTCATCATATAGGGGAAATTTAAGACTAAGAACTATGAAATTATACAAATGTTTCAAATTCGCATGGAAGTATACTGATGGGTTCTGTTCTTATGACAAACCTGGGAAACCATGAAGATGTTTCAAGTTGGAGCCGCATGATCGATTTCTATTCAATATTATCCCTGCAACACCAATGTGGAGTGATGAACTCATGAATCATTTTTGCCTATGAACTTTAATATACTGTTCCCCAGCTGGACTTTGATAAGAATCCTTGGAGACCCCAGGCAGAATCCTTTTTGACATTCTGTGCTGTATGTTGAACACCTTCGACCATGACAAGTATTGCCCTCTCTACCCTTGCCCCTTTGAAATGCTTTGTGGGGATGGTACATAGTATTAAAAAGTAGGACATGTAGACATTTAATGTTATTATATCCTATAGTGACTAGCACCCTAAAGCAATTTTTTACTGTGGCATACTTAGCTATCAAAAAACAGAATATAGATTAAAATTCTAATACGGTATCTCAGGAATAGGGCTAGCAATAAAAATAATTAAACAACTATTTTTAATAGTTATTAAAATCCAGTTTGATGGTTAAGTTTGATTTTTAATAAAAATTAAGGTAAAGTAACTTTCACAAAGTTACGTTTTCCTGCCTGATGGTCCTGGAGGGTAATTTGTGTTTGGTCTTCAACTTCTGTCAGCCAGTGATTAGGATTTCAGTAGGTAAGAAAGACCTCTCAAGTGCTACACATTAGGTCACTGTGATTGACAGGTTCAACTAATTGGGTAGAGATAACTCCTTTGAACTCAGCAGAATGGTGTGAGCTGTGAGCATCCTTTTTACCATTACAGTATTTGACAGGTCTGTTGGGTTTAGGTATTATACATGAGGCCCATTTGAAAGGTAAAGAACAGGATGCCAAGACATTTCCTCTTCTGTATCCACTTTCTGTTAACAATCCTGCTTTTGCCCTGCTTTTGCCCTGCCAGAGCCATGTCTCTGGGTTCTTTAGAGGTGCAATAGCTGCTTCAAACTAGATTTTGGTGTTAGATGTGGTAGGAAACTTGGATTACCATAGTACACTCCCCATATACACACCCAGTCCCGAGATCCCAAGATTAGTGTGGATAAAGACTTTTGTCATCTTGAAAATGCCTTAAGTGGGTAAAGTTTACCCGTGGAACTTTTGCACCATTAGTTAGGGAGTGCCCAGAAGTCATTCCAACCCACTAGTTTGTGCTAGTCATAAATGTGGCACCTCCAGGCTCCCACTTCGGAACGGTGCTGGACCTGAGGAAGAATAGAAGAGGACTGGACACACTACTTGTGACCTAGGAGGAACACCAAAATACTTGCCCTGCTCCCTCTTGGACCTAGGACAAAGAAGGGATCTTCAAAAGCCACGACATTCTGTACAAATTGCAGGGATATAACAAGCTGCAAGAGAAATCTTCCTATAAGTACCCAGCTGACCGTGCTGGACCCTGCAGTTGGTCTCTGCCTGACACTCTATGAGTCTCTAAGGGCCTTCCCTGAGATTCTGGGGGTGGGAGGGGCTTTCAAAGTGGACTCCTGTAGTGGGTTGGGACTTAAAGCACCAAATAAGAAGGTAAAATCATTGACCAGGATGGATCTGGTTAGTGTATTTGGCTCGTGCTCCATAGAGGTCTGCCTCAAATTGCACCTAGGTCCTGGTCTAAAACTACAATTGACTGTCATTGTCATCTTTTGCTTTTGGAGCTATTTCTACTTAAAACTTTTAAAATGGCTATCTAAGCTTCCATTTATTTAATGTTTGTCATTGTTGTGTCATTTCATTTATTAAATGTTACACTATTCTTCTAATTAAGTTTGGTACATTTTATTGTTTTTTTATTTTTAATTCATTGCTACCTTGGTATTGCATAAACGCTGTAAGTAAATGCCTCTTTTTGCTTGTTCACCCCCATATTTTGGACTGATGCTGCTCTGAAGCCTGCTAATCAGACCTCAGTTCCAGTGTTCTGACTGCTTACAAATTGCGTGTTTAATTGGATACCCCCAATTGTCAGGGACTGACTTATGTATATGTCGCTAGGGTACCTAGGACACATAAGGCAGAGTGTCCACCCAGGGCTGTAGTACTATTTGTGCCACCCTGTGGGTGTGACAACGTTCAAAATGGCTTTCAGCATGCCACTGCAGACTAAAAGGACAGTGTTTTATACTGCCAGTTCCACTTTGCCATTCACACCAATGGCAAAGCCACTCCATTCCTTAACAATATGTGTAATCCTTTCCTTATGCATGCCTATGGAGCCCTATGGCAGGGAGCTGTATATTGTTAAGTAAGACATATATTTTTCATATGTTTTAACAGCAACACTTCCAAATTGTAGTTTTGCAAAATTATAGTTTTGCTGTGATTAAAGTTAGTTGTCCAGTTGGCTAATACACTGTTACCGGTTGGCAACCCAACTCGGCTAACTCCTGAATGGGACTACCTAACTGAGCCATGTAAAGTATCAAATTAATCATGACATCAAATGCCACTTAATAATCAATTCAACATTTATGCCACTTTTAAAGTTATCGACTTTTAGAAAGTTGCCACTCTGTACTTTAGCAACTCCAGTGGCATCAGAAGGGCCCTAGAACAACAGACAGCTTTCTGACCAACTATGGAGACATGGGAACAACTCCCCAGCCTAGGAACAAAGGCAGTAGCCATGGAGAGAGGTATCACCTCCTCCCACGGGATGGCCACTCCAAAGGGTTAGCCCAAAAGGTGAGCTACAAAGGTGAAGCCGCCTTTGTGAGGTAAGTAGCAGCAATATCCCTAAGCAGGGTGCCTTTTCTTCCTGCAGACAAAGTTGAGACAGGGTCAAGGAGGGAAACCTCACCCCTAAACCGGTTATACCATGAGAATCTAGCCCTCTGGTAGCCACACTCCTAAGGTGGGCTATCAAGCTCCTTATGACAAAGCAAGGGTTGTGTCATCTTAAAAGTGGCAAGATTGTGGCATTCTGGGATAGCCAGATGCCACACATCACAAGACCTTCATCACTAGGTAGGAGGGGACCCAGTAACCCATTGGCTAGCGACCACATGGTCCGCTCAGGGCACTTTTCTGGGATAAATATGGCACCCCTGGCACTCTGACGCACAAACCACTCTGGAAGTGGAGGAAGGACTGAAGAAGGACTGCCCAGCTGCAATGGGACCTGCACAAAGAGAGGCTACACCATCCGAAGGACTGCACCTGGTGCGCTTTGGGCTATCAGAGTTTGGACTGTGCGTGTGGCTTCTGGTTCAGAGAAAAGTTGAATCCCAGCCCCAACCCACAAAAGTGACTCATGACTCTAAGGATCAGTTGGCTGATTTCCTGCAACCAGCTCCAGGGTCACAAGAGCTAAAGTACCCCAAATCGACAACTAGGTAGCTACCTCTGATGCTTTACCACTATTAGTCACCAGGCACCCAAGAGGACAAATCCGAGATAGCCAAAAGTTGCTCCTGAGTTTGCCTGACTAGGGAGTGCTATCCAAGTCTGCATTGGATTGAGCTCAGGTTAATTTAGTGATTTTGAATATTCCCTTTGACAAGAGTTGTGATTGATCTTTGAGGTGAATAGTCACCCACCCCAAATAGCAATCCAATTGTGTACATGTATTTAATAAAATAACAGTCCTGCACCACACCACATCTCAAAAAACAAAAAGAAGGGGCAAGCATTGTCTCTGATGAGGACAGACTGAGAAAGCAGGACATGTAGAGAGAAGGACCTCAATTATAATGGGGGCAGAAATGAGAAAATAGGATTATTGATTGTTTAATCTGGAGCAGCCAAAAATATGTTTGGGCGGGTGGGGAAGATGGCAAAGAGGTAATGTCAATGCTTTGGGGTAAGTAGAGAAAAACACATTTGATGTAAAGAGAAAGCTCCACCCTAATCAGGAGGGAAGAATGAACATGGACAGGAACGTAGCTAGAGTTGGAGAATACACAAAATGTAGAGGTAGTGGTTGGGACCACAGACCATGAACACATTTAAAAACCATACAGATAAACCAGCAGATTAAATATGGGAAAAGGAAAGCATGGAAGGAAGACAAATCAAGGAAAGAAGTGAGTAATGGAAACAAGTATAAAGAGGATGCATATGGGAGAATGTAAGGTGCAAGACAATCTAGGAGCTGTTATAGCACAGAAAAGTAGGTGCTTGCCTGGATTTCCTTCACCCTGGCCTGACGTGAAGGATGGGGGGAGGAGGGGTAGGGAAGAGGCCAATGGTGGAGACGAAAGGCTTCTTCGGGACATTGGGGCGGGAAGAGGGTGAAGGTTTGGGAGTGGAGGAAGAGGAGGTGGTTGTAGGAGGTGTCTGCTGTGTTTTGGTGCAGGTGCATGGGCTGGATGCTGTTGTGAGGTGGATGGCTGTTGGGTGTCTGAGTGCTTGCGTTTGTGTACTTTGGGAGGAGGGGGCACATACACAGTGGGAGAGGACACAGGCGATGTGTGCATGGATGTGGGGGTGGTGACTGCCAGTGAGGGGCATGTAGTGATAGGTGTGATGGTGATGGTGGTAGTGGATTAGGATATAGTGCATGCAGGTGTGAGTGTAGACTCAACTGGGAGGGAGGTGGACGAGGAGGAGGAGGGGGACACAGTGGAGGCAGTGGATGTTGGTATGTCTGCATCTGGATGGTGTTTGTGTGAGTGCCTGTGGGATGATGTGTTGTGCTTGTGTTTACCTGAACCACTCCTGGGTGTTGTTCTGGGTTCATGCTGGTCTGCCTGTGTGCTTGGAATAGGTTGGGGTTGAGGGGAATGGGATTTGGTAGAGGAAGTTGGAGGGGGGAAGCTAGAAACAGGGACAATGGCTGCCATCAGGGAGGAGGCCAGAGCCTGAATTGATCTCTGTTGGGCCGCCATGCCAGAGCAATTGCCCTCCAGGAATGCATTTGTTTGTTGCAAATGGGCTGCCAGCCCCTGGATGGCATTCACAATGGTTGACTGCCCAACAGAGATGGATTGCAGGAGGTCAAAAGCCTCCTCACTCAGGGCAGCAGGGCTAACTTGGGCAGGGCCTGAGGTGCCTGGGGCAAAGGAGATGCCCACCCTCCTGGGTGAGCGAACATGGCAAACTCGCTGAGGGGCTGCTGGGAGGGCAGTGCTGGTATGGGGGTGGCGGCTGTAGCTGGGGTGGGCACAGAGGTGCCCCCACCATCAGGGAGCTTCCATTGGAGGAGGTATCACTGTCAGAACTGTCCCCTCCAGTCTCTGCCGTGGTGCTCCCCTCACCCTCCGTCCCACTGGTGCCCTCACCGTTGGTGGATTCGGCCTCCTGAGCCCTGTGGGATGTAGCTCTCCCTGTCGCCGATGCCTCTGCTCCTCCACCAGATGATGCTAATGCACATAAGGACAGGATGTCAAAACAAAAAGGGGTGGAGAGACAAAGGATACCCTTGTTCAATGGCGACAACAACACCACTGTTGGCGTACACAACACAAACACACAGGGAACAGCCCTACGCACTAGGCAATGCACTAATAGTCACAATGCTAGTCACCACCCCATGGACAGGGATACCTATCGCCAATTGCAGCATACCTCAGATCCACAGACCCCTGCCCAGTAGTGGACGCCTACTACCTTGGTTGGAGGAGGTTTACATCAGACCCTGACCAACATAGGCCCTACCCTGTAATGTCAGGCCTGGCCTAGGAGCACCCACAGGCCCACATCCCCCAACCGGATGCCACCACACCACTCGCAAGTAGTATATTGGGGCACTGTACTCACCCCCTTGTGGCTGCTGTGATGCCCTCAAGCACCTATCCAGCTCCAGATAGGCCACCGCCAGTATGCAGGCCAACATGGGGGTCAGGGTTCGACGGGCACCCCTTCCTCGCTGGGAAGCCATCCCCAGCTGGGCAACCGCCGTCTTCCGTGCCCAGCATCTCAGGTCCTACCACTGTTTGCGACAGTGGGTGCTGCGCCTGCCGTAGACCCCCAGGGTCTGCACGTCCTTGGCGATGGCACGCCATATACCCTTTTTGTGATGGGCACTGACCTGCAGAGAAATACACATAGGAAAAGGTATCAGTCAGACCGTCCTGCCTGTTACACCCATGGCCCACCATAGCCCTCACATACCCTTACACACAAACATTGCCCACCATACATGCAGCACGCTGTTCAGGGTCCTTCCACCCCCCCCCCTACATGAGGCCCTCACACACAGCGCTCCATGCATTCATGCCCCAAGCATCCTGCTCACAGTGTACTCACCTGTTGGTCGAAGGCCCATACAGCATTCAGGCCTGGGGTAGGATCCCATCCACCAGTCTCTCCAACTCTGCAGCAGTGAAGGCAGAGACCCTTTCCCCAGTGACATGAGCCATGGTTGGGTCCAGACACAGGTCACAGCAGCACTTGCAGTGTAAGTCCTCTCCTGTTGAAGGTCAGGTAGCAAGTGAGTGAACCGATAGAAAATGGCGGTCATGTCCACGGCGGTGCGTACCATCACCGCCGGCGTACTTCACCATTGGCCACTGTAACCCATGGGCCCAATGGTATCCAATGAGGAGTTGCATGGCGGTTCTCGACTGCCTCCCGCAAGGCCACACAACATCAGTGGAATTACCTCATTTCCACATGTCCCTCCGTACAGGACAGGCATCTGCCATTTCAGGGGGGGCAGGCTATGGCACCTAACTGCGTCACAGTACACATAGGCACCATTTGGGCCTATCCAAAAATATACTGTTACAGTCACAACATGCAATGCAGTGTAGTACTGGGAAATATGGAATACTGACCAGCTGCTCACTGTTTGCCCCCTAGATTGCAACTGTTTTGGATGAATAGGAGATTGATCCATCCCCCGTGTACAGACCCCTGGTGGACTTGGCAACAATGGAGGACAGGCACATTATCCTCACCTGTAGACTGGATAGGGCCACAATCACAGAGCTGTGTGCCCAATTGGAACCTGACCTGATATCTGCTATCCGTCAGCCCACCGGGATCCCCCCCCTTGTGAAAGTCCTATCTGTTCTCCATTTCCTGGCAACTGGCTCCTTCCAAGTGACAGTGGGCTTGGCAGCAGGAATGGCTCAGCCAATGTTCTCAACAGTGGTGACCAGAGTGTTGTCTGCCCTGATTAAACACATGCGCAGCTACATCGTTTTCTCCCAAGTGGAGGATTTGGCCATAGTGAAAGCTTATTTCTATGCAATGGGACATGTCCTCAACATTATTGGGGCAATTGATGGTACACATATTGCATTTGTTCCCCCCCGCCTGGAGAAATTAACAGGTGTTCAGAAATCGAAAGAGCTTTCACTCCATGAATGTGCAGATAGTGTGCCTGGCGGACCAGTACATCTCCCATGTCAATGCAAAGTATCCTGGGTCTGTGCATGATGCCTTTATCCTGAGGAATAGCAGCATCCCATATGTGATGGCTCAACTCCAAAGGCACCGGGTGTGGCTAATAAGTGAGCCCTGGTTACCACCCAGTAGGTGTTGGTGTATGGGTATGGCATGGGCCCTAAGAGTTAGTGTATGGCTAACAGTTGTCCCTCGATATTTGCAGGAGACTCTGATTACCCCAACCTCTCATGGCTACTGACCCCTGTGAGGAATCCCACGACAAGGGCAGAGGAACATTACAATGAGGCACATGGGCGAACAAGAAGAATCATAGAAAGGGCATTCGGCCTCCTGTTGGCCAGGTTTTGTTGCCTCCATCTAACAGGTGGATCCCTGTACTACTCACCCAAGAAGGTGTGCCAGATCATCGTGGCATGCTGTATGTTGCACAACCTTGCCTTACATCGCCAGGTGCCTTTTCTGCAGGCGGATGAGGCTGGAGATGGGCGTGTGGCAGCAGTGGACCCTGTGGACAGTGAAGATGAAGAGGCAGAGGATGAAGATGAGCAATAATATGACAATACTTCCAATGACACACAGGTAAGACACTGTAAATTCACTTTACATTGACAGTTTTGTGTTTGACATTGTCACTGGCAGGCTGGTTTCCCACTTCTATGGCAACTTACTGTACCCTTTGGCATCTCTATTTTCAGATATTTGTGCCCCACTATCGCTCCTGGTGTGTTGACTGCAGCCAACTACAGGTCATTCCTATATATACATTACTATACTGTTGCATTGCAGTGTTTAAAGCTTGTTAAACAAATACATAGTTCAATCATTTGACAGACTCCATACTTGTATTTATTCAAATGGTGTTTGTTTAAGTGCTAATAAGTAGAGGGAGATGTGCAGTGGGCTGAGGTGATGGTGGAGAAATGTTCAGGTTAGAGTACAGTCTATTTGTATCACAGGTGCATTGTCCAAGGGGGCATGGGGAGGAGAGCAATGGCAGTTCAAGGTGGACATGGTGACAGAATAGGACACAAGGGTGACAATCAGAAGAGTCTTATTTCCTGGTGGGGGTCTTGGCAATAGTCTCTGGCTTCTGCCTGGATCGCAGGGACCTTTTGCGGGGTGGTTCTCCTTCTGCAGGGGGGTGGGGTGCTGGTGGCCTGTTGGTCCTGTGGGGGGGGGGGGGGGCTCCTGTCAATTAGCAGCAGCGGAGGTGGAGGGATGTTCATTGGCGTGGCTAATGGTGGGGGCCCGGTGGTGTGCCACTGCCTCCCTCATTGTGTTGGCCATGTCTGCCAGCAACCCTGCAATGGTGACCAGGGTGGTGTTGATGTCCTTCAAGTCCTCCCTGATCCCCAGGTACTGTCCCTCCTGCAGCCACTGGGTCTCCTGCAACCTTTCCAGTATATGGCCCATCGTCTCCTGGGAATGGTGGTATGCTCCCAGGATGTTGGTGAGTGCCTCCTGGAGAGTCGGTTCCCTGGGCCTGTCCTCCCCTTCTCGCACAGCAGTCCTCCCAGCTTCCCTGTTGTCCTGTGCCTCTGTCCCCTGAACCATGCATACCCTGCCACTGACCCCAGGTCCCTGATCGTCCTGCCTTTGTGGGGTGGCCTGGGGTCCCTATAGTGGTGTGTGGGTACTGTGGTGGTGTTTCCTGAGGGAGGAGGCTCTGTGGTGGTATGGGACTGTGCCTGGGTAAACAACTGTCTGGAGATGCCTGATGGGCCAGGTTGGTCATCCAGATCCAGGCGTCCAGAGCTGCTGTCATCACTGTGGGCCTCTTCTGGGGGTGGGGACTGGATGTTGCTGGCACCTCCTCTCCGGTGACGTTGGCTGGGGGACTTGTGGGGATGGAAATGCAGTGTTAATGTTTCTGCGTGTGACATCTTGTGCATAGGTGTGTTGCTCTCTATGGTTGTTGTTGCCCTGGCAGCTTTGCCTTGTGTGAGTATTATTTTGTGGGCTAGGTGAGTCTCTCTAGTGTGCATGCTTTAGTGATGGGTGTCCATGCAGGTCTGTGATGGAGGTCCGTGCATTGGTGTTACATGCATGGCTTGGTATTGGGATGAGTGGGTTGTGATGGTGGGGTGTGTGTGAGGTGGTAGAGTGATGGGAGTGAGGGTGAGGGTGGGGGTTTGTGATGGCATACAGGTGGGGGGATGATAGTAGTAAAGAGTTGACTTACCAGAGTCCAGTCATCCTACTACGCCTGCCAGGCCCTTAGGATGCATGATTGCCAAGACTTGCTCCTCCCATGTTGTTACTTATGGAGGAGGAGGTAGGGGTCCACGACTGGTCCTCTGTACAGCTATTTGGTGTCTTGCTGCCATGGAACGCACCTTCCCCCATATGTTGTTCAACGTCTTCCTCATGTCATCCCTTGTTCTGGGGTGCTGTCCCACAGCGTTGACCCTGTCTGCGATTCTCTGCCATAGCCCCATCTTCCTTGCAAAGGATGTCTGCTGCATCTGTGATCCGAATAGCTGTGGCTCTACCTGGATGATTTCCTCCACCATGACCCTTAGCTCCTCCTCAGAGAACCTGGGGTGTCTTTGTGGTGCCATGGGTGTAGTGTGAGCGGTGTGGGTGAGGGTGTGTGGGGTGATGTGTTGGGGTGTGTGATATAAGGTGCGTGGATTGTGTATAGGTGATGGTGGTGTGTAGCTGTCGTCTTGTCTGTGGTCTTGCTATGTCTCTTCTGGCACTTGTTTGTATTGGTAAATGGTTGTGGGTAGTGTGTGTTTTATAGTGGTGTGGGTGTGTGGGTGTGGTGTGTGTACGGTGTCAGGTGTGTGTAGTTTGAATTGTCCAACGTAGTGTTGTTTTGTATGTGTGTGTGTATTTTGAGTGCGACGGTATGTACCGCCACTGGTTTAGCGCTATTGAATGTCCGCCGCAGTGATTCGTGGGTCATGCCAGTTTATCACTGACCTTTGGGCTGGCGGACTTCTGTGTGTGGCTGTATAGTGACAGATTGCTATGTATGTGTCATAATATGGGTAGCGGTATTCTGCTGAGGCGGCGGTATGTTGGCGGCAGTCAGCATGGTGGTAAGCGGGACTTACCGCCAATGTCATAATGAGGGCCTTAGTGTACTCACTCCACTCCTCCTCTCCCTCCGGGAGGGGACGGGAGCAATGGGGGCAGCTCCGCCGACACCACACCGCCAACAGAACACCGCCACGGCGAATCACAGGACGTGATTCACTGGGCGGTGTTCTGTTGGCGTGGCGGTAGAGGTGGAGCAACCTTCACTTCCCCGCCTCCCGCCAGTATGGCTGTTGGCGGCTCTCTGTCCGTAAAAGGACAGAGAGCTGCCAACGGTCATAATAGGCCGAGCGGCAAACCGCCACATTATTATTAAATATGCGAAGAAGGACATTGAGGAGATTGTGAAAAGTATACAGGAAATAGAAGAAAAAATAATAGCGTTGAATAAGGAAGAAGAAAGTAAAAAATTGAGAATTATGATGGAAAATAATCTGGAGAAATATGAAAGCATAATAGAGGAACGTAAACAGCGAAAGTTTAGGAGGGATGAAATTGATTATGAAACTGGCAGAATTCTAACATTTGCTAAGAGGTTTGATGTATTGAAACAACAAACGAATATGGGAACTGAGAAAACCACTGTTTCCCCGGAGACATCGCTAAGTCAATCGGATGTGGAATTGAGTGAAGGAGAAGGCACTTCTACGAATGTGAAGAAAGTAACTTTTTTAGACAAAGTGAAACTGATCTACATGGACCAGAGAACACCAAAAGGCAGAGGCCAAACACGAGGAAGAGGGAAGAAATTTGGAACAGAACGAGGAAACATCTGAAAACAAGGAGGGGACCTAGAAAAAATAAGAGGATACCCACTGAGAAGCAAACAAAAGAATTGAGCAGTCCAAATAAATTGGAACAGGATGTAAACTTAATAGTTAATCTCTCCAATCATGAATTGACACAAGATGAGAGAACCCTATTAAATAGGGGATTAACGTTCTGTCCCGAAAAACATTATGACTATGTAGAAACTAGAGTGGATTTATATAAATATGTACGCAAACTAAAATTGTCGAAATTCTTTGCAAAGAGTGCACCTAAAAAAGTGACCAATAATGATGGGGGTGTGACTAGCCCCAGTCTGACCATTCAACAAAAATCTGATATTAAAACTGCATTTGATTTGATGCACAATCTTGAAGACGATCAGCTCACAAAGACACAGATATTGGAGGAGCTGCAGATTGAAACATCTAAACACTGTCGTACAGACTTTAAGCCCAGATCTAAATTCTGTCCAGCTTTATCCCCAGGTAATACAATGGATATATTCCATGATTTGGTAATCGAGGATCTTGATAAGATGGTTAAGATCAAGAATAAGAAAAGTGAAAATATCACTATACGAGAACGGCTGGCACTGAAGACACTTATGGAGAATAACAACTTGGAAATCAAACCAGCAGACAAAGGTGGGAACAAAGTGATTATGAAAAAGCAGCAGTACATGCAGGAGGCATACCATCAATTAAATGATAAAAATCACTATCTGAAACTGCAAAGAAATCCCATAAATGATTTGATCTTTGAGTTGAATAGATATCTGGACTCGTGTTATGAGGCTGGTTTGTTAAATGATGATGAAAAAACATTCCTTAGAAATGAAAATCCGACACTTCCTACGATATACTTCCTCCCGAAGATACACAAGAGCTTAAAAACTCCCCCAGGGCGTCCAATTGTCTCGAGTTGTGGAGCACTGTATAAAAATATTTCTACTTATGTGGATTACTTTCTGGCACAGTTAGTACAAAATTTGAGTTCTTATATTAAGGCTACTGGTGATTTCCTGAGGATTCTTGCTGACATTGGATGGGAAGAAGGCTATAAATTGGTCACTATTGACGTGGTATCTCTCTATACATCTATTGACCACGAGATTGGATTGAAAGCAGTGCAATATTTTTTACAACAACGTGACATCAGTCTGTTAAAACACTCTCAAATGCTGTTGAAGATTATAGAATTGTGTCTGAACAATAATATATTCCTGTTCAATCATCAAATCTTTGCCCAAATCCGCGGGAAAGCAGTGGGCGTTTCCTTCTCACGAGTTACACCAACTTGACCATGGGCTGGTGGGAGAAACAGATAGCCTGGGGAGGTGAGAATGAGAAACTAGCGGAGAAAGCTGGGATCTGGTTAAGATTTATAGATGATCTTTTCATCATTTGGAATGGGACAGAAAATGAATTCCTACAATACTTTGTAAAATTAAATCAAAATGATATGGCCCTCCAATTCACATATAATATAAGTAAAGAACGGATCCAGTTTTTTAATGTGATGGTGTATGTAGAGAACGATCGGATTCAGACAACTCTATTTCGGAAGGAAACGTCAACTAACAGCATCTTGCATGGAGAGAGTTTCCATCCAATGTCATTGAAAAAGAGTATACCTTATGGAGAATTTGTCAGAATAAAACGTTACTGTTCCACGGAAAGTGAAATGGAACAAAAATTCACTGAAACGAGACAGAGATTTCTTCAAAGAAAATACAAATACAAAGATATTAGAGCTGGGGAACTAAAAGCAAGAGCTCGAACCAGAGATAATTTACTGAACAAAACAATGATGAAAAAACCTCAGGAAGACACAACTATCAGATTTGTAATGACATACACCAAGGAGAGCCATTTAATTTCCGAAATTCTGAGGAAATATTGGTACATTATAAGGAAGGACCCAGAGGTGGGAAAGTTGGTTGGGGAAAAACCTATGGTTACCTATAAAAAAGTACCATCTCTACAGGATCTTTTGGTTAATAGTCACTTTCAGATCAAAGAACAGTCAAACTGGCTCTCAAGCCAAACAAATGGTTTTGTTTGCTGTAAGAAGTGCAGAGCATGCCGCATTGGGATCAACGTGAAGGAATTTGATGACTCTGGTGGTAACAAGATGACTATCAACAAAAAGATCACATGTAATTCCAATTATGTGGTATATGTGATTCAATGCACATGTGGTCTGCGTTATGTGGGCAGTACAATTTGTCCTTTAAAAAAATGCATTTTGGAACACATTAGAGCTGTGCAAAATAAGGATACAACCTATGCTATTGCAAAACACCTTATGACTCATGATGGAGCTAAATGGACAGACATGAGATTTTTTGGTATTGCGAGTGTAGATAGCAATGAAAGGGGAGGAGATAGAGAGTTACAACTGAGACGTTTGGAGTCACGGTTCATAATTCAGCTCAAAACCAAAAGCCTGAGGGGTCTGAATGGGGATGAAGAATTGCATTATCATCTGTAGGTTGAGGATGTATAACGCTTTTGCTAACAGTTATTAGATAAGATTACCTGTGGATGTGTGGATAGAGGACATTTATAGATAAATATCAAGGAGAAAATGAGGTAAATTTAGGATGTATATGAGAAAGTATGAAAACAATAATAGATGAGTGCACCAATCTATTATCAGGTATATATAGCAATCACAGAGGTAATTGCATTAAGTAAAGTTAATAGTACCAACAGAATAGAAATGGACATAATGATTGTTGTGAATAGTGATATTCTTTACACATATTAATTTAGACAATTTGTGTAGCTTTGTGCACGTTCTGTGGTGGTGGGGAGCTTGGTTTTTTAATGCACAACATTTAATTTATTTTTAATAGACTACATGCCCCACAATGCACTAATAGGGGTCACAGGAGAGACACTATAAATAGGGGACATGGAGATAGGACTAAGTTACTGGGATCAAGACCAGTAGGTCGAAACGCGTCAGTGGTGAAGGATGGTGATTTAATCCTTACTGCAATAAAAATTAATTATTTCATCCTGGAGTGCAGTGGTGAAGTTGCTTGCAACTGTTTTTTTTAGATTCATGAGAGGAAATGGTCCATTCCTCACACCTGCACCAACATGAAAGAGCGCGCCAGAAGCAGGACCAGTTTGTTTCACATATTTATATATAAATATATATATATATATATATATATATGTATTACATTGTGGCAGTAGCTACTAGGTAGTCATAGGGAGGCTTCCGAGAGATAGGGATTCCTCAGATTTTTTACTGGAAATAACTTTGCTACCTTTTGACAAATCTCCACAAAACATTGCAGACGTATTCCTTTTTCTACGTTGGTTAATGATGCAAAGCCACTCCACTTCGTGGTACCTACTGAAATTAAAAAATATATATATTTCTAGATAACAAAAGTCTCTCTACGACACACCACTTCACTTCACTCCACTTTATTACACACCACTCCAGTCTACAACACACCAATCTAGGACATACCACTCCACTGTATGACACTTTACTTCACTCTATGACACTCCATGCCACTCCACTGTACGACATATCACTCCTCTGTATGACACGCCATTTCACTCTAGGAGATGCCAGTCCATTGTATACCATTCCACTTTATGCCCTTTCATTCTAAGACATTCTATGATACGCCAGTCCACTGTACTCTACCACACACCACTCCACTCTATGCCACTCCACTCTACAACACTCTACTCCACTATACTGCACTCTACATGTCTCTCCACTCAACCACATGCCACTCCACTCTATGATATGCCACTCCACTCTATGATGCACCAGTCTATGTCCTCCACTCTACAACTCTGCACCACTTCACTCCACTCAATGACATGCCGCTCTGATATGCCATCCTATGCTACAACATGCCACTCCATTCTACTCCACTCCACTTTATGACAGCCCACTCTGCACCAGTTGTAGAAAAGTGCCCTTTTAGTATGGTCACCCCCACACTTATTGCCCAAATGCTGTTGGTTATGACTCTGAAAGTGCACTGGAGCCTGCTAACCATGCCTCAGTGCCAGTGCTCTCTCGCTAAATTTGATATGTGTAAATTGGAATCCTGAATTGGAAAGAACTTTAACCATGTCATATGTCCCTTATATTTGGCACCAGTGATACCCAGGGCATGGGTGTTAAAGGGGTCACCAGAGCCTGAAGAACTGATTTTGTCACCATGTGTGACCCAAGTAAACAGAGGTCAGCAGGCCTGCCATTGCAGACTGCAGAAGCAGGGTAAACTGCTTGAACACGACCTTGCCCACACCATGTGTTGCAAGGTCAAGGCACTGCTTTTAATATATGCCAGTCATCCTAAGGTAGGTCTTCTAAGCCAAGAAGGCAGGGTGCATTATATTCAAAGTGTGGACATATAAGTGCAAGCTTATATGTCCCTATAGTTGCCTTTTCGATTAAAGGCTAGTATAAGTGGTCTATAGGATAACATGTGTTGGGACCCGGGCCAAGACTGCCAACTCCATTATGGTCCTGCTGAAGTATGTCAGTATGTTGGTATCAAACATCTTGTCTCCTTAAACCGGACTCAAATCAGAAGTCAGATTTAATATGACATCATTCCAGGTGACTACCTTATAGGTTGCCCCCTGGTTGCCCCAGCATTTCCTGTGCCTCTGCTGACAGCCTGCAGCTGCTGCTGCCAAGACAGGATTCTGACCCCATGCAAGGAAGCATATACACTCCCAGGAGTCAGAACCAAAGGCTTGCCTGGGTGGCAGGTGTCACCTCCCTTACTGGCAGGAAGGCAAGTGAAGTGATATATCACGGTGATGAGCTTCAAAGAGCATACCTGCTCTGTTATGCAAGTAGGATATCCCACAGAGGAGGACAATGCCTTCCCCCAGCCTCAAGCACATTTGCACCAGGACAGGGAGGAAAATTAGGTGGACATGAGGCATACACCCCCAGAAGGCTAGCCACACCCCTATGGTAGGCTACCTGGTCTGTACATCTGAGGACAGGTTTTGCCATCTTGAAAAGTTGAAAAATAGAGGGTTCTGGGTAGGAGACAAACCAATCCAAGTGGAGTAGCCACAGGGAGTAGAAGCCCATTGGCCGCTTGTCTCCATACTCATAACGCCCCTAAATCCAGGATTTACGGGGCACTCTTGATACCAGAATCTCAGATCTGCTCCGAATTGTGACTGAGGAGAAAGAAGACACTTATGTCTACATCCCCCGGACTCCAAGAAGAAAACAATGTGTAACTCTGCACTTTTTCAGACACCCTGCACCTTCATGACTACAGCTCATCCGGAATTAGAGACTGGTCCCAAAAGGAAGGGGAACCCCTCTGCACCTGAAAGGCATCACCACAATTCCCTTGGGCTGGAAGCACTTGTCCCCTACAGCCTACAGGTGAAAACTGCACTCCCAGAATCAAGAAGTTACTGGCTATTGGACCTGCTGAGGGATCGCCCAAAAGTAAATGGTTTAGTGGCTTCTGGGAAACATAGTCCTGACCTTGAGCAAATTTTAGTTGACTAGCCCTTTGCTCCAGACTCCAGGACATCTAAGGGTCCAAGCACTGGCCAGTCTGGCTACTAACCTCTTTGTTCAATGCTGCACCACGAGGGAGCACAACTGCAACCAAAGCTATCCACTCCAGTGGCTCAATTGTTGAGTTTTTGCATCTATTCCACCCCCCCATACCATCTCAGTGTTAAAACCAGCACCTCCAGTTCAGCACTAAAGATAGCCAGGCACACCTCTTCATCCGAGATGCCCGGGTTAGGTAGAGTTGGTCAGTCTGGTTAATCCTGGGGCTCAAACTAGCTTAACCTTCAGTGGGCTCCAGTGAACAAAACCTGTGAGTGACCGAGTGACACAAGTGTGATTTTTCAGCAATCGTGGCTCCCACATTCAGTACAAAAGACAGCCAGAACACCTGGGCCTAACAAGCCAGGTAAAATTGGTCTGAATGTCGATGCTTTGGCTTGGGACCCACAGTACCTTAACTTCCAATGGGTTCCCCTGAACTCACTCTGCAAGTAACTGAGTATAAACAGTGCTTTTCTCAATTGGCCGAAATGGTAGTTTGACAGTTTATAAAGTAATGATTTATTTTTCACTCTAGAATCCATAACTCTGGCTATATATATATATCTGATTGACTTGGTTTTGGTGTCTAAATTAATATTAAAATCTGCTCTATTTTTACAAATTGGTGTCAGATTTCTTTTTAGTCATGTCATTTACTTGTTGTCCATGTTGGTACTTTGAAATGCTCAACACATGTTCTTTTAGTAAAGTCTGACTGCTCTTTGCCACACTACTGGGACAGAGCTAGCAATTTATTAGTATGAATCCAAAGGACCCAGTTAGGGGCATTGTGAGAGCATTTCATAGTGAGACTTATCTAGTCTCACTACATAATACTCCACTTTCCTCTACCAGTCCTTTCTATGCCACTCCACTCTACACCACTACAATCTATCCCACTCTAAAACATGCCACTCTATGACACACCACTCTACTCTATAGCACACCACTCCACTCTATGTCACTCTACTCTACAACACTTTACTACACTCTATGCCTCTCCACTCTACACCATTCTATGACATTCTGCAACATGCCACTCCACTCTACTCTACAACACACCACTCTACTCTATGACACACCGTTACACTTTAGGACATACCAGTCAACTCCACTCAACTCCACTCCACTCTACAACACTCCATGCCACTTTACTCTACATGAAGCCACTCCATTGTACGACATGCCAATTCACTGAAAAAAGTGCCACTCCACTCTATGCCCTTCCACTCTTGGACACTCTAAGACAAGCCACTCTATGGCATGCTGCTCCTCTACTACACTGTACAACACTGTATGACATGCCACTCCTCTCCACACTATGGCACGCCACTTCAATATGGCACACCACTCTACTCTCTGACACACCACTCCACTCTATGACACGCCACTCCAGTTTTCAACACAGCGCTCAACTCTGCAACACTGCACTCCAATCTACGCCACTCCATGCCACTCCACTGTACAACATGCCACTCTGCCCTATGATACGGCACTACACTCTAGGCTTCTCCTCTTTAAGACACCCTACGACACACCACTGTTTGGCATGCCACTCCACTCTAAGACACACCTCTGCACTCTGCATCACTCCACTCTACAACACTCTACTCCACTGTATGCCCCTCCAATCTATGCCACTCAATGACAATCTATGACATGCCACTCCACTCTACGACACACCTCTCCCCTTATGACATGCCCCTCAACTCTATGACATTCCACTCTACAATACTCCATGACACTCTTTACAACTCCACTCTATGCTTAAGGCACTTTAAGGCATGCTTCTCTATGACTCACCATTCCAATCTGCTCCAAACTCGACTCTATGGCACTCCATTCCACAACAGTCTTCTCCACTCTACACGCCTCAATTCTATGTACACTGTATAACACTCTACGACAGGCCACTTCACTCTACTTAACAACACACCACTCCACTCTATGACACACCACTTTACGACAGTTCACTCTACTCTAGTCCACTCTGCACCACTCCACTTCCATACACTCCAACGCATGCAAGGACATACTACTCAATGAAACACCACTCAACTCTACTCCACGTCACACCACTCCACTCTATGCCCCTTCACTTCACACCACTCTACAACACTCTAATACATACCACACTTCTCTAGGACATGCTGCTCCACTCTATATACTCCCTATACTCTGGGACACTCTGCTCCACAACACTCCATGCCACTCCAGGAGATGCCACTCCACTGTACGACATGACACTCCAGTCTACAACATGCCACTCCACTCTACGATATGCCACCCCACTCTGTGTCACTCCACTCTACTCTCTTCCACTCGAAGACACTCTATCACATGCCACTCAAAAACATGCTACTCCTCTCCATTGTAGTCTATGATGCACCACTACACTCTATGTCACTACACTCTACAACACTCTACTCCACTCTATGCCCCTGTACTCACACCCATCTACTACTCTGTATGATACTGTATGACGCCTCCCTCCACATCACCATACAACACACCAATCCATTCTATGACACACCATGCCACTCCCCTCTGTGAGACAGCACTCCACTCTACAACACTGCACTCCAGTCTATGACACTCCATGTCACTCCACTGTATGGCACACCATTCTACTCTATGACATATCACTTCACTTTAAAACATGTCACTCTACTGTACGCCACTCCAGTCTGTGCCTCTGTACTCTATACCACTCCACTCTACACCACAACATTCTATGCCACAACATTCTACCCCATGAAACTGTATGCCAAGACACTCTGATACAACACTGTACAATACTCCACTATACGCCACTCCATTCTATGCCACTCCACTGTAATCCATTGTATGACACCCCACTCCCCTCTGTGACATGCCGATCCACTATACAACCCACCACTGCACTGTATGGCACTCCAGACCACTCTATGACACTCCACGCCACTCCACTCTGCGACATGCCACTCCCATTTATGACATGCCACTACACTCTATGACATGCCATTCCATTCTACGATATGCCACTCCACTCTACGGCACTGAACTTTACAGCCCTCATGCTAAGACACACAACAACACAACACACAATGACATTCGCCTTTACTCTACTCTATGAGACACCACTACACTCTACTCTTTGATACCCTCACCCTATACCACTTCACTCTATGCCACAACCCTCTATGCCATAACACTCTATGACCCAACACTGTATGACACTCCACTCTCTACCAATCCACTCTATACCCCTCTACTCTACTGCTTTTCCATACTACTCTATGAAACACCACTCCTTTCCATGACATGCCACTCCACAGTATGACACGCCACTCCAATCTACGATATTCCACTCTACTCTACAATATGCCATTCCACTCTATGGCATTTCACTTTATACCCCTCCACTCTAAGGTACTCTATAACACCGCACCGGAATCTACTCTATGATACGCCACTACACACTATACTACTTCACTCTACTCTACAACACAGCCCCCTAATGAATGCCACTCCACCCTATGACACTCCACTCTGTGCTACACCATTCTCAGACACTGCACTCCATGCCTCTCCACTGTCTGCTGTGACACTCTATGACACTCTCCTCCACTGTACTCTACGATACTCCACTCAAGGACACAACACTCAATGACACCCCACTCTACAATTTGAAACACATTTTTATAAAAGAAAAACATTGTTACTGAAAAAAAACAGAGGATAAATATTAGTTATCATGAAGAAAACCTAATTTATTACTTCTATACAAAACAAACTGAAACTACACAAATATAAGAAAGTTAAAAGTTACAGTTATAACTTTAAATTATAATTTGCGCCCGCCCAAAAATTACCATAATTGCAGACCTTAAAATAAACTGTTCTGAACTCACTAGCCAGACTACATTAACTATAACTTGCTTCTCTACCATGCACAGCTTATACCCTTTCATATTGCATCACCTACACCACCTAAATCATAGCATTCATAGCAACATGCATGACATCTTAAATGACATCATTTATGAGATCACTGTGCATGGTAGCAGAGCCAGTTATAGTCAATGTAGTCTGGCTAGCGAGTTCAATGTTTGTGCAGTTTAGGCTTTTCGTATGGAAATAATAAATTATTTTTTCAGAACTATAACTAATTTTTTACCCTTTGTTTTCTATCTATCTATCTATCTATCTATCTATCTATCTATCTATCTATCTATCTATCTATCTATCTCTCTCTCTCTCTCTCTCTCTCTCTCTATATATATATATATATATATATATATATATACAGTATATATATATATATATATAGACTGGTGGTAGCCACTCTGTAATTATAGTTAGGATTCTGAGAGGTAGGAATTCTTCAGAATTTTGCTTGCTGATACTTTGGCACTGTTTGATCAACCTCCAGGAAACTTAGCCGACCTATTCTTTTTTCGGCACTGGCTGATGATGCAAAGTTTTGTGGTTATTAGTTAAAGAGCTGCAAATAAGAAAGTGGTGGCCAAAAATGTGGTTTTTAACCAATCCATTTTCCATAGACTTTTTAAACAGATGTAGCGTTAAAATGGCTGAATTGATGTACATGAAATAAGGCAGTAATAGAGATTATGGTGTGGAAAGGGTCCTTTTTGTTATCTGATGTTAATTTGTTTAGTTGTTTTTTAAGTGATAAGGGACAAAATCTTAGTGATATATTAGGCAGCGGTATACCATTGTACCTCCGTGGCATACCACGGTGCATGGTGATGACAAAAGATTTTATTTTTAGTTAATCAAAACCCTTTAAAAATAAAAAGGCAGTTGTACTGTTTAGACCACACTTTGTTTTTGTTCTGTTTTTTTAACGTCAAATATAGCTTATTACTCTTTTCGTAATGTATAAGAAGAAATTAGGCAATTTAGCAAAGTCTGTAGAGTTAAGGAAAAGTATTTTCATTGATGTATATATTTTTTTTAAGTTTCCGATATACTGCAATACTTTCTCACAAACATTTAGAAAGTACAGCTGTAGTTATTGAAACCAATCTCTGAGTCTTTTTAAAACTTAGCAGCATTTACAGTAAACTGCTTTCACTTTTGTCTCTGACAAATATTTGAGAAAACAAAATGTGTGTTCGAAAACATAGAAATTAAGATGGAAAATTTCTCCTTCATCTCAATTTTCAATTGAACTCCAGTTAAGTGTCCTATAGCATTGCCACAACAGTTGAAAACCGTAAAGTGGAGATGGCCACAACTAATAACAGAGGATAATAGAGGGAGTAACTGATTCCAACTGAAGCCTCTTTCACCAAACCATGTTAGTTCAACTCCTTTCAAACCTAAATAATTTTCAAGAACTACTTACTTAGCACTTTGTCTGGCTCACAAAATGATACTGTGCCCAACCAACCAAACCCTAACCACCTTGCACATACACTGATATACAAGAATAAGGAACACAGAGGCAGACAAACAAATATATAAAAAGTTAGACAATTGGGCATTAGGAAACTACATCATACCAGCAACCACATTTTGAAAGAAGGACACTTATTGGCTTAAATACAATTTGGGCTACTAATGTAGCATAATAATACCAAAAAACAAAATGAAGAAGAAAATAAGCTAGTCTGCAACAATGATGTTTAACAAGTATGAGAAAGGCTTTTGAAACACACATTTCTGGTCAGATGACAATGTAAATGAATGGAAAACTAGACAAGAAATAAATACCACCAACAATCATGGAGACTCTGCTGACTGTTGGAAAGCAAGAGCACTCTATTTCTTCTTCTAAGACTTAACAGAGACATTGAAAATGTTATCTCATCATCTCTAGCCATTTTTCGCATGTAAAACTGGTGCATTTCTATATGGATCTGTATGGCTGTTCTAGGAAACATTACTTGTCAGTTGTAGTTAGATAATTAGAAGAAATGTGTGATATTAGTACCCTGGCATGGGTGATGACATTTCTAAAATTCTGCTCTATGTATTTTTGTTTTCTATGCTTTTAAATACATACAAATACTTATTTAGACATATTAACATTTGGGCATGCACATCATTAACAGGGTTTTTCCACAAACCAATTAATATGTTTTCACCAGTGTTACATGATAACTACTATCATATGACCTCTTTTAGTAAATGTAGGAGGCTGGACTGGCTTGTAGTGAGTACCAAGGGGTACTTGCACCTTGCACCAGGCCCAGTTATCCCTTATTAGTGTATAGGGTATCTAGCAGCTTAGGCTGATAGATAATGGTAGCTTAGCAGAGCAGCTTAGGCTGAACTAGGAGACGTGTGAAGCTACTACAGTACCACTTAGTGTCATATGCACAATATCATAAGAAAACACAATACACAGTTATACTAAAAATAAAGGTACTTTATTTTTATGACAATATGCCAAAGTATCTTAGAGTGTACCCTCAGTGAGAGGATAGGAAATATACACAAGATATATATACACAATAGCAAAAATATGCAGTATAGTCTTAGAAAACAGTGCAAACAATGTATAGTTACAATAGGATGCAATGGGGAAACATAGGGATAGGGGCAACACAAACCATATACTCCAAAAGTGGAATGCGAACCACGAATGGACCCCAAACCTATGTGACCTTGTAGAGGGTCGCTGGGACTATTAGAAAATAGTGAGAGTTAGAAAATTAGCCCTCCCCAAGACCCTGAAAAGTGAGTGCAAAGTGCACTAAAGTTCCCCTAAGGACAAAGAAGACGTGTTAGAGGAATAATGCAGGAAAGACACAAACCAACAATGCAACAACTGTGGATTTCCAATCTAGGGTACCTGTGGAACAAGGGGACCAAGTCCAAAAGTCACAAGCAAGTCGGAGATGGGCAGATGCCCAGGAAATGCCAGCTGCGGGTGCAAAGAAGCTTCTACTGGACAGAAGAAGCTGAGGTTTCTGCAGGAACGAAAAGGGCTAGAGACTTCCCCTTTGGTGGACAGATCCGTCTCGCCGTGGAGAGTCGTGCAAAAGTGTTTTCCTGCCGAAAGAACGCCAACAAGCCTTGCTAGTTGCAAATCATGCAGTTAGCGTTTTTGGACGCTGCTGTGGCCCTGGAGGGACCAGGAGGTCGCAAATTGGACCAGGAGAGAGAGGGGACGTCGAGCAAGATAAGGAGCCCTCTCAGCAGCAGGTAGCATCCGGAGAAGTGCCAGAAACAGGCATTACAAGGATGCCTGAAACAGTGCTCACCCGAAGTCGCACAAAGAAGTCCCACGTCGCCGGAGAACAACTTAGGAGGTCGTGCAATGCAGGTTAGAGTGCCGTGGACACAGGCTGGACTGTGCACAAAGGATTTCCGCCGGAAGTGCACGGAGGCCGGAGTAGCTGCAAAAGTCGCTGTTCCCAGCAATGCAGTCTAGCGAGGTGAGGCAAGGACTTACCTCCACCAAACTTGGACTGAAGAGTCACTGGACTGTGGGGGCCACTTGGACAGAGTTGCTGGATTGGAGGGACCTCGCTCGTCGTGCTGAGAGGAGACCCAAGGGACCGGTAATGCAGCTTTTTGGTGCCTGCGGTTGCAGGGGGAAGATTCCGTCGACCCACGGGAGATTTCTTCGGAGCTTCTAGTGCAGAGAGGAGGCAGACTACCCCCACAGCATGCACCACCAGGAAAACAGTCGAGAAGGCGGCAGGATCAGCGTTACAGAGTTGCAGTAGTCGTCTTTGCTACTATGTTGCAGGTTTGCAGGCTTCCAGCGCGGTCAGCAGTCGATTCCTTGGCAGAAGGTGAAGAGAGAGATGCAGAGGAACTCGGCTGAGCTCTTGCATTCGTTATCTAAAGTTTCCCCAGAGACAGAGACCCTAAATAGCCAGAAAAGAGGGTTTGGCTACCTAGGAGAGAGGATAGGCTAGCAACACCTGAAGGAGCCTATCACAAGGAGTCTCTGACGTCACCTGCTGGCACTGGCCACTCAGAGCAGTCCAGTGTGCCAGCAGCACCTCTGTTTCCAAGATGGCAGAGGTCTGGAGCACACTGGAGGAGCTCTGGACACCTCCCAGGGGAGGTGCAGGTCAGGGGAGTGGTCACTCCCCTTTCCTTTGTCCAGTTTCGCGCCAGAGCAGGGCTAAGGGGTCCCCTAAACCGGTGTAGACTGGCTTATGCAGAATTGGGCACATCTGTGCCCAACAAAGCATTTCCAGAGGCTGGGGGAGGCTACTCCTCCCCTGCCTTCACACCATTTTCCAAAGGGAGAGGGTGTCACACCCTCTCTCAGAGGAAGTTCTTTGTTCTGCCATCCTGGGCCAGGCCTGGCTGGACCCCAGGAGGGCAGATGCCTGTCTGAGGGGTTGGCAGCAGCAGCAGCTGCATTGAAACCCCAGGAAGGGCAGTTTGGCAGTACCAGGGTCTGTGCTACAGACCACTGGGATCATGGGATTGTGCCAACTATGCCAGGATGGCATAGAGGGGGCAATTCCATGATCATAGACATGTTACATGGCCATATTCGGAGTTACCATTGTGAAGCTACATATAGGTAGTGACCTATATGTAGTGCACGCGTGTAATGGTGTCCCCGCACTCACAAAGTTCAGGGAATTGGCTCTGAACAATGTGGGGGCACCTTGGCTAGTGCCAGGGTGCCCTCACACTAAGTAACTTTGCACCTAACCTTTACCAGGTAAAGGTTAGACATATAGGTGACTTATAAGTTACTTAAGTGCAGTGTAAAATGGCTGTGAAATAACGTGGACGTTATTTCACTCAGGCTGCAGTGGCAGGCCTGTGTAAGAATTGTCAGAGCTCCCTATGGGTGGCAAAAGAAATGCTGCAGCCCATAGGGATCTCCTGGAACCCCAATACCCTGGGTACCTCAGTACCATATACTAGGGAATTATAAGGGTGTTCCAGTAAGCCAATGTAAATTGGTAAAATTGGTCACTAGCCTGTTAGTGACAAATTGAAAGAAATGAGAGAGCATAACCACTGAGGTTCTGGTTAGCAGAGCCTCAGTGAGACAGTTAGGCACTACACAGGGAACACACACATATAGGCCACAAACTTATGAGCACTGGGGTCCTGACTAGCAGGGTCCCAGTGACACATAACAAACATACTGAAAACATAGGGTTTTCAATATGAGCACTGGGTCCTGGCTAGCAGGATCCCAGTGAGACAGTGAAAACACCCTGACATACACTCACAAACAGGCCAAAAGTGGGGGTAACAAGGCTAGAAAGAGGCTACTTTCTCACACAACCCCCCCCCCCCAAACGAAGGACAATAAGGCTAACCTTGGCCAGTTGAGACTTTTTTGTCTAAGTGGTGATAAGTAGAGAGTAGCTCTGCAATAGACTGGTTACTCCCTTTATCATCCACTATATGGTTACTTCCCTGTGGGGATGTAAACCACCCTGTTTGAAGTTTTTTAGCTAAGTAACAATGTGAAGATGTATTTTCAGAGTTTCTATCAGTAAGTTTTAGTTTAGAGCAGTGGGAATTGTCCACTGAACCTATTTGTAGTGATGGAAATGCCAGACAGGGATGCTGTCTCAGAAAAGCCATAGCTGGGCAAAAACTTTGTCCATATGGCTGGAAGAGAGAACAGGGATGCTGTTTCTCTTGGGTTGGAGCAGGGCAGGGATGCTGTCCTATGAGCTCCACACTAGGGCAGGGATGCTGTCCTAAGTGTTGTGAGGCAGTGCAGAGTTTCTGCACTAAAGTTTCTCTGGGAGGGTTGGAGGGATGCTCCATGTTAACTAAAATGGTGCTCTTTTTCTCACCAATGTTAGTTATCCCACAGAGAGGTACCTCTACCTCAGGGAGTACAGTTTTGCCAACTGATGATTCCCTTGGAACAGGTGCCACCCCAGGAGAGGTTTCTCCCACCACAGGAATGGTATCCTGAATGGTAGGGTGGTTAGGGGATACTGTGATACCCTTTTTACCTGTTGATGGAGAGGGATCCTGAGTTTTCAGGCCTTCTCTCCTTTGCTTTTTCATTTCAGTAGAAATGAGAGGGAACAATTCCTCAGGGATGCCCAGCATGGCTGCATGGGCATAAAACTCTACATCAGCCCAACCTGAGGCCTCTAGGTCATTACCTAAGAGACAGTCTACAGGTAAGCTAGGTGATACCACCACCTGCTTAGGGCCAGTAACTCCACCTCAACTAAACTGAATTATAGCTAAGGGAAGAAACTTAGTGGAGTTATGGACATCAATAATCTTATACTGTTGTCCAATGATGTGTTGATCAGGTTGCACTAGGTTTTCAGTCACCAAAGTGATACTGGCACCTGTGTCCCTGTAGGCCAAGGCCTCAACACCATTTATTGAAACTGTCTGCTTGTACTTATCCATTGTAAGTGGACAAGCAGCCAGTGTGGCAAGGCCAATGCCACTAGGTGTGACAGAAACTGTCTTGGGACTGACTACCCCAGTTTCTATTATGGACCCATAAGTGAACCCAACTACACCCTTAACTTGACTGTTGCCAGCAGCCCCACCACTAGTACCACTACTACTAGGGGCACTAGAGCTTGATGTATTAGTGGTGGTAGGCCCAGGGGGTTTACCTGGACAGGACTTATCCCCTGGCCTATGGCCTCTGTTTTTACACACAAAGCACCAAGGCTTTTTAAATTGTGTAGGTTGAGAAGAAGAGGAAGAATTTGTTTTATCCCCACCCCCTGAAGAGTGTTTAAGATTTGAAGTGGGATCTTTGGTTTTACCCTTGTCCCCATGCTTATCTTGAGATTTTTCACCAACTTTCTTCTTAATGTTCTCTTTGTCACCCCCTGTATGAACTTTTCTGTTCACCCTTGTTCTGACCCATTTGTCTGCCTTCTTTCCCAATTCTTGGGGAGAGGTCAGATCAGAATCCACCAAGTACTGGTGTAACAAATCAGACACACAATTATTAAGAATATGCTCTCTCAGGATCAAGTTATACAGGCTGTCATAATCAGTAACTTTACTGCCATGTAACCACCCCTCCAAGGCCTTCACTGAATGGTCAATGAAATCAACCCAGTCTTGTGAAGACTCCTTTTTGGTCTCTCTGAACTTTATCCTGTATTGTTCAGTGGTTAAGCCATAACCATCCAGGAGTGCATTCTTAAGAACTGTAAAATTATTGGCATCACATTCTTTCACAGTAAGGAGCCTATCCCTACCTTTTCCACTAAATGATAGCCATAGGATAGCAGCCCACTGCCTTTGAGGGACATCCTGTACAACACAGGCCCTCTCAAGTGCAGCAAACCACTTGTTAATGTCATCCCCCTCCTTATAAGGGGGAACTATCTTATGCAGATTCCTGGAATCATGCTCTTTTGCAGGATGACTATGGGGAATACTGCTGCTGCCACCATGGGTTTCTAAACCCAGTTTCTGTCTCTCCTTCTCTACTTCTAAAGTCTGTCTATCCAAATCCAGCTGTTGCTTCTTGAGTTTCAGTCTGGTTTGTTCCACTCTCAATCTATTGAGCTCCCTTTCTAACAATCTGTCATCAGGGTGGGTGGGAGGGACATGCCTTGAAACAGAAGTATGGTGAGAATGGACAGAAGGAGACCTGTCCCTTACAGAGGGCACCCTAACAGCTTGGCTCACAGAAACATCAGTACCACTGTGGTGAGAATAAATGCTTTTGCTATGATGTAAGACAACACTATTTGTATGGTGTGACCCAACATCATTACCAACTATGCTAGACTGTCTAGTAATGGGCAGGCTAGGAAGTTTCTTTCCTGAATCTTTTCCTGGGGGAGTCCCTGGATCAGATTGGGAACCATTAGCTACTTTTTCAACAGATGGGGCACTTCTTGCCTTATCTTGTTCTCTAAGCATGTTAAGTAACAATTCCAAGGAAGGATTCTTCCCTACACTCAAACCTCTCTCTATGCAGAGACTCCTTGCTCCTTTCCAGCTAAGGTGATCATATGCAAGTTTGGACAGATCAACATTTTGGCCTGTGCCAGACATTTTTAGAGAGAGTTAAAGTGATAGAAAAAGAGAAAAAAGTTTGTCAGAGCTTTTAGAAAGACAGAGAAAAAAACTTTTACAACTTTTTAGAACTTTTTAGAAAGTTAGAAGTACTTTTCAGCACTTAGAAAAGAGTGAAAAGAGGAAATGCAAAACTTTTTGGCTATGTGTATATGCACTGACCTTGTTTTGTATATTTTTCTCTTATGAAAAGTACAATGACAAGAGTGGTAAGTAGTCTCAAAGCACTTATCCCACCACTGCACAACCAATGTAGGAAGCTGGACTGGCTTGTAGTGAGTACCAAGGGGTACTTGCACCTTGCACCAGGCCCAGTTATCCCTTATTAGTGTATAGGGTGTCTAGCAGCTTAGGCTGATAGATAATGGTAGCTTAGCAGAGCAGCTTAGGCTGAACTAGGAGACGTGTGAAGCTACTACAGTACCACTTAGTGTCATATGCACAATATCATAAGAAAACACAATACACAGTTATACTAAAAATAAAGGTACTTTATTTTTATGACAATATGCCAAAGTATCTTAGAGTGTACCCTCAGTGAGAGGATAGGAAATATACACAAGATATATATACACAATAGCAAAAATATGCAGTATAGTCTTAGAAAACAGTGCAAACAATGTATAGTTACAATAGGATGCAATGGGGAAACATAGGGATAGGGGCAACACAAACCATATACTCCAAAAGTGGAATGCGAACCACGAATGGACCCCAAACCTATGTGACCTTGTAAATGGTCGCTGGGACTATTAGAAAATAGTGAGAGTTAGAAAATTAGCCCTCCCCAAGACCCTGAAAAGTGAGTGCAAAGTGCACTAAAGTTCCCCTAAGGACAAAGAAGTCGTGTTAGAGGAATAATGCAGGAAAGACACAAACCAACAATGCAACAACTGTGGATTTCCAATCTAGGGTACCTGTGGAACAAGGGGACCAAGTCCAAAAGTCACAAGCAAGTCGGAGATGGGCAGATGCCCAGGAAATGCCAGCTGCGGGTGCAAAGAAGCTTCTACTGGACAGAAGAAGCTGAGGTTTCTGCAGGAACGAAAAGGGCTAGAGACTTCCCCTTTGGTGGACGGATCCCGCTCGCCGTGGAGAGTCGTGCAAAAGTGTTTCCCGCCGAAAGAACGCCAACAAGCCTTGCTAGCTGCAAATCGTGCGGTTAGCGTTTTTGGACGCTGCTGTGGCTCTGGAGGGATCAGGAGGTCGACAATTGGACCAGGAGAGAGAGGGGACGTCGAGCAAGACAAGGAGCCCTCTCAGCAGCAGGTAGCACCCGGAGAAGTGCCAGAAACAGGCACTACAAGGATGCATGAAATGGTGCTTACCCGAAGTCGCACAAAGAAGTCCCACGTCGCCGGAGAGCAACTTAGGAGGTCGTGCAATGCAGGTTAGAGTGCCGTGGACCCAGGCTGGACTGTGCACAAAGGATTTCCGCCGGAAGTGCACGGAGGCCGGAGTAGCTGCAAAAGTCGCGGTTCCCAGCAATGCAGTCTAGCGAGGTGAGGCAAGGACTTACCTCCACCAAACTTGGACTGAAGAGTCACTGGACTGTGGGGGCCACTTGGACAGAGTTGCTGGATTCGAGGGACCTCGCTCGTCGTGCTGAGAGGAGACCCAAGGGACCGGTAATGCAGCTTTTTGGTGCCTGCGGTTGCAGGGGGAAGATTCCGTCGACCCACGGGAGATTTCTTCGGAGCTTCTAGTGCAGAGAGGAGGCAGACTACCCCCACAGCATGCACCACCAGGAAAACAGTCGAGAAGGCGGCAGGATCAGCGTTACAGAGTTGCAGTAGTCGTCTTTGCTACTATGTTGCAGGTTTTGCAGGCTTCCAGCGCGGTCAGCAGTCGATTCCTTGGCAGAAGGTGAAGAGAGAGATGCAGAGGAACTCGGCTGAGCTCTTGCATTCGTTATCTAAAGTTTCCCCAGAGACAGAGACCCTAAATAGCCAGAAAAGAGGGTTTGGCTATCTAGGAGAGAGGATAGGCTAGCAACACCTGAAGGAGCCTATCACAAGGAGTCTCTGACGTCACCTGGTGGCACTGGCCACTCAGAGCAGTCCAGTGTGCCAGCAGCACCTCTGTTTCCAAGATGGCAGAGGTCTGGAGCCCACTGGAGGAGCTCTGGACACATCCCAGGGGAGGTGCAGGTCAGGGGAGTGGTCACTCCCCTTTCCTTTGTCCAGTTTCGCGCCAGAGCAGGGCGAAGGGGTCCCCTGAACCGGTGTAGACTGGCTTATGCAGAATTGGGCACATCTGTGCCCAACAAAGCATTTCCAGAGGCTGGGGGAGGCTACTCCTCCCCTGCCTTTACACCATTTTCCAAAGGGAGAGGGTGTCACACCCTCTCTCAGAGGAAGTTCTTTGTTCTGCCATCCTGGGCCAGGCCTGGCTGGACCCCAGGAGGGCAGATGCCTGTCTGAGGGGTTGGCAGCAGCAGCAGCTGCAGTGAAACCCCAGGAAGGGCAGTTTGGCAGTACCAGGGTCTGTGCTACAGACCACTGGGATCATGGGATTGTGCCAACTATGCCAGGATGGCATAGAGGGGGCAATTCCATGATCATAGACATGTTACATGGCCATATTCGGAGTTACCATTGTGAAGCTACATATAGGTAGTGACCTATATGTAGTGCACGCGTGTAATGGTGTCCCCGCACTCACAAAGTTCAGGGAATTGGCTCTGAACAATGTGGGGGCACCTTGGCTAGTGCCAGGGTGCCCTCACACTAAGTAACTTTGCACCTAACCTTTACCAGGTAAAGGTTAGACATATAGGTGACTTATAAGTTACTTAAGTGCAGTGTAAAATGGCTGTGAAATAACGTGGACGTTATTTCACTCAGGCTGCAGTGGCAGGCCTGTGTAAGAATTGTCAGAGCTCCCTATGGGTGGCAAAAGAAATGCTGCAGCCCATAGGGATCTCCTGGAACCCCAATACCCTGGGTACCTCAGTACCATATACTAGGGAATTATAAGGGTGTTCCAGTAAGCCAATGTAAATTGGTAAAATTGGTCACTAGCCTGTTAGTGACAAATTGAAAGAAATGAGAGAGCATAACCACTGAGGTTCTGGTTAGCAGAGCCTCAGTGAGAAAGTTAGGCACTACACAGGGAACACACACATATAGGCCACAAACTTATGAGCACTGGGGTCCTGACTAGAAGGGTCCCAGTGACACATAACAAACATACTGAAAACATAGGGTTTTCACTATGAGCACTGGGTCCTGGCTAGCAGGATCCCAGTGAGACAGTGAAAACACCCTGACATACACTTACAAAAAAAAGGCCAAAAGTGGGGGTAACAAGGCTAGAAAGAGGCTACTTTCTCACAGTAAATGTTTTAAATTATTACATATTAGTGTAACAGAAATGCTAGTTTTGTCTGAAAACACATAACATGGAAAACAATTGTGGATTTTTGCTGTATTATGTTTATTGAAGACAATCAAATATCACTGTATCAGTTTATTATTAACTTAACATCTACTATGAAGCCACCATAAAGCACATGTTTAATTTACCTTACACTTACCCTTTTCTCTATATTAAATATAATTTAGTATTTCTGATACCTAAAAAAAATATGGTTAACATTGGTCGAAGCGCTTTATCTTTTGAGTCATTTGGTGAGTTCTAAATAGAACTATTTTTTCTTTTTTGTTCTAAGGCTTTTGCTGGAAGATTTTATTTTTTATAAGGTCAACATGACCAACCAAAAGAATAGTCGCAACAGGAAACAGGAGGACAACAAAGAATAAACATAAGGCTGTGGGGAAGGACATTGGTGAGCCATGATGAGTTCACAATTGATAGTTATATCTCTTTTTTTTTGCAGCAATGACAGTATGGCAGAGGAGAACGTCTGTCACTGTACTGCCATATTGCATGACTATCTTGCGATTCAGTCTGAAAAGATGTATTTGTATTGCAGTACCAGGAGTAGATACTGCTACAGGGTCAAGGTGCTGATGGAGCACACGAAGTAGAGGTGCTACAGGAGGCCAAATTTCCTGCCTCAGCCTTTTCCATCACCTTCTGATGCCTCACTTCCACACCCACCAATCTGATGGAATAAATGGCCTGCAGGTGTTTTCTCATTCCTGTGGTACCGAAGGATACTCGATGCTCGAAGTTCCCACAGGAAATAACTTTGTTACATAAGTTGCATGTAACAAGTTTGGAAGTTACATTTTTCCCTCCAGGTAACAATGAATAAATTCTCATATGATGGGGTCATTCGATTTCTTCTTCTGTGCCATGCCTTCTTTGAAACAAAATATTTTCCCTCATTCCTACCCCTTTGAAGCTATCAAATAGAATGTGGATAAGGGATAAACGCTTCCTGGTTTCTACAAAAGACAGAGTTCTAGGCCAATGAAGTATTGTTTTCCAAAACCGAAAGAGTGCTGGAATATTTAGGTAGCTCCGAATTGCTATTGCAGTATCCCTATAGTTCACATACACAACCTACTATTACAAAACTGACACCTATACCATTTAAAAACAGAAGTAGCCATGAAACATCAATTTAAATCAAAAATATTTATTTTGAGTAAATATAAGTTTAGAATTTTATGGATGTACTGCCATACCATGGAGAAACCGTTGTTGAAAGAAAAACGATCACTCAGACAACGCTGATGTTCATTATTAACATAACCTATCAGAAAAGTACAGCAGTACTAAAAAAAAGAATAATTCATACTATAATAAACAACATTATATGATTGGAACCAAATTAAAAAACATACAAAGTCAATGAAAAATCTAACGTTTAAGATTAGGTATGAAACATTATTTCTATACAAAACCAGCTTAAACGACACTAACCTTAGAAATTCAAAAGTTACAGTGATAACTTAAAGTTAGAATTTGCACCCCGCCACAAAATTATGATAAGTCGTGTACCTATATGCAGTGTTGTCAACTCATTAGCCAGACTAAATCAACTGTAACTCAGCCCTCTACCATGCACAGTCTTCTTATAAATGATGTAATTTGCAATTGCATGAGTATTGTTATGAATGCTATGATTTAACAAGCAACCTACAATGTAATGTGAAAGGGTATAAGCATTACGTGGGGAAGGCTTAAGTTATAGTTCCTTTAGTCTGGTTAGTGTGTTGACAACACTCTGTATAGAGGTGTGTGAGTCATCCTAAGTTTTGGGTGGGGCGCAAATTCAAACTTTAAGTTATAACCATAACTTTTGAATTTCCAAGGCCTGTGTAGTTTTAGTAGGTTTTCCATAGAATTAATTAAGTTCCTAACTGTCACTAATCATGAACCTTTGTCTTTTTAATCAAATATACATATATAGTATACATATACAAGTAGTATTTGTATAGTGCGAGCTTAGCTATATGACAGTGGATTTCTACTCAGGGCCTCTCCAAAAGAGATTACAAGACCTGCAAACCTGTGTCTGTGGCATTCTGCATTCAGGTTTCAATCAAGAAAATCATATCTTCATTACATTTGTGTTTAGTCAGAGAGAATTGGGAAACAAAAAAATTGTGAGACTTCAAAAGAAAGATTGAAAGAGACAATAACAGCTAGCTCATAGTGGTAAAAAAAGGGAACCAAGAAAGGATCCCTGGGGAAGCCCATACAGAAGAGGGAAGGAAGGAGAAGACCCATTAGCATAGGAGCCCAACTACAGTAAGTGAGATAAGAAGTACACCAGGGAAAGGTTAGATCTAGAATAGGTAAAGAAGAAGAGAGGAGAATGATGGGGTGGTCCATTGTGTTGAATGAAGATGACAAATCAAGAAAAATAAGTAGAGATGATAGATCTTACAATAACTAATGGATTGCAGATGGTTAGAGACTGAAACGAGAAGTTTCAGGAGAGTGAGCAGGACAGATCCATGATTTCAAAAGTGAAAGATGGGAATAGAAGTAGTACTGGAACAGCGAGGGAACTGGGCAGATTCTGATTCCAACAGCTATTTTTAAGCTGGAGCTGGGTTCTTGGCTGGCCCCAGAAAATCATGCTGACACTGTCTCGGTGCAGTGTGCTGACAAGTGTGCTGACACAGTTGCACATTCAGCAGCACTTCACATTGAGTGTACTTCACCATGACGGGAAACCACCTCCAAAGTGATGAGGGAGGACTCAAATTTCTCTTTCCATTGCAGTGTCAGCTAGAGCATTCCAGTCTTTTAAAAAAGCAGCAGCTTTCTTTATCAAGGTTTTTCCTGGCTCTGAACAGCTGTCTGTTGGAAACCTACACCTGTTGCCAGATTACACTGTTTTGGCTTTCTCTAGCACTGGGGTTATGTAAGAGGTGTCGTTTTGGGAATGCTCCTTATTGAGGCAAAAACCTTGGACTAGGGTTGGCAGTGTAGTTGGGTTCAGGAAACTTGGAGCCGTGGGCTGATCCACTTGCTGGGAGCTGCAACACAAACTACAAGATCTGCACTATGAAAACAGGGTGTTGCTTCCACCTAAGCTGCACTGGCGTTTGAGGCAGGAACCTTCAACCCTGCACTCAGAGCATCCAGGAAAAAGTCTGGAGAGAGTATCAACAACTGCCTAGAGACAAGTCCTGTTGCTGGATTCACCAGAAGCAGATAAAGTTGTGGCATGTCTAGCTGCCTCTGAAATGAATGAGCAGAATAAATTGACCTATCTGCCATGGATTCTACTGTCCCAATGGCTTTGTTAAGATGGAAATCTGCTCCGTGTAGGCTACACAAACATCTTAGCATCCTGTGCTCAACCCACTATGCTAACTACACAAATTCAGTACATTCCTGCCCTTTCCCTGTGGTGCCGCGCAGCACAACAAGATAACTAGCTGCTTTGCTCTGCACCACCATTCCAGTAAATATGCCCCTTAGTTTTCTTCCATATATTTTTAGTACCACACTTGATTCAGCTCAGTCTGGCTTCTCATCCCTACGCAGTACCAAACTCACCTTTCTATAGGTGCTAGGTGGCCTTTGTATCCTCTTTGTTGTTCCACCCTCTTCCTATTGCACCTATCAGCATCTTTCAATACTGCATTCTATTCTATCCTCTTCTCCCATCTCTCAAAGCCTGGGCTGAAGAACACAGCCCTATACTGGTTTAAATCATATCTATTAGATCACACACAAAAATCCACCCTAGACCATTCAGACTTAAAGACTGTTAGCATGGTTCAGCTGGGTGAAGTTGATTCAATCCCATGCCTTTTCTTCGACTGTGTATGCAGCCAACTCGCCATTTGTTTTGACAAGCATTCCAGGATGGTTAAGGAACAGTTCCAACAATGTCTTACTGTCTGAGCTGGGACACCAATAGTACTGAAGCAAGAAGACAGCCATTCCACCAGCAAAGAACTCTGCCAGCTGGAAGAGCTGGAGGCGCGCTCCAGAACAGGAAATGGGAAGAGGGCATTATACGTACAACTGGAGGAAAGACATGGGGCCGGCTGGAAAGCTGCATCATCCACCATGCTCCAGGAGGAGCGTGGCTTACCCAGATACAAGGACGGTTCAAGGGTTGGACGGGAGGTTGGTGGAAAACATAAAGAGGCTGGGAAAGAGAGTCTAACCGAGCTAACTGTGTACCCAGAGTGGTGCTTCTTTTTGTTTGTTTTATTTAGCACGCGCCCTTTATTTTCAATTGAATTTAGTATAAGACAAGGCAGAATGATGAAAGGTATATGTTTATTTGAGCACCCTTCTTTAAATCAAACTTACTAAGCACAGAAGGTGGACTATTAAAAATAAAGAGCAACAAACCCCCAAAGAGTCTAAAACAAAAATTTGCAGAAAGAGAAGAGACTATAAGAAGACAATATAGACAGTATCATTCCAACAGCAAGGTGTAAATAGTACAACCCTGAAACCAAATTGTAGAAATAAGGATAGAAATATAAGTCCACAAAAGAAAGCAAAATGCTTACCTGTATTTGTTTCTTTTATGTTTTGAAGGTACTGGCCAGCAACAAGCCCCGAGGTGACCCTGAGAAAGAAAAGAGAGAACACTGAAACATCCACTGAGTCCTCAGGTCCTTTGGACAGACAACCTTTTAAAATAAATACTTAATAAAGAACTTCATTTGAACAACACAATTTAGTGACCACCAGGCTTGTAATTAGTCCCTTAGTAGTTCATTCTATCCCTACTAAAGAAGGAGTCATAGTAAAGCAAATCCCTACTGCTAGACGACAGGCTATCCAGAAGGAAATAGACCAAATGTTATGGATAGGGATTATTGAACCATCCACCAGTAATTTCTGTTCTCTCATTGTTTTGGTACACAAATTGGATGGGAGTATTTGGTTTTGTATGGACTTTCAAGCAGTGAACAACATCTCCAAACTAGATGTATATACGTTACTTAGAGTTGATGAGTTGATCAAGAAGTTGGGGCTGCTAAATATATCACTACTATCAACCTCATTAAATGCTAATGGCAGGTGCCACTCAAATGGGAGGACTGAGGAAAAAACAGCATTCTCTACCTCTGATGGTCTATACAACTTCACCATGCTTTCATTCTGGTTACATGGATCGCCTGTAACCTTCCAAACATTAATGAAGCACGTCCAAATGAATCATCAACAATACACATCAGGGTATTTAGGTGATATAGGGCCTGATTTAGATTTCAACAGATGGGCTACTCCGTCACAACAGTGATGGAGATCCTATCTGTGAAATATAGATTGAATAGATTTTGGTGGACGGGATATCCATCACTGTTGTGACAGGGTAACCCCTCCAGCAAAATCTAAATCAGGCCCATAGTCATTTATAGAAAAACCCGTAAAGATAATTTAACAATTTTAAAAAAATGTCTTAACCGAATTAACCTAAGCCAACCATCACATCATAAAATTGCTTTTAGCAAGGTCAAGTATCTTGGGCGTATGCTAGGAAATGGAATGATTGAGCCCCAAATTGAAAAGGTTAAAGCAATCAACTCTACTCCGGTTTCTAAAAATAAAAAGTAGGTCAGGGTTTTCCTAGGACTTGGAGGGTATTACAGAATCATCCCACACTTCTCCCAGCAGGCCCCTTGGCTGATCTCTTCAAGATAAATGCCAGAAACTGAGATATTCTGGATACTATCTCTAAAGTGTCAGAGTCCTTCTCCTTAATGAAACAAATGATTACCACCCATCTTGTAGTATTCTCCCCTAAAACAAATCTTTTATTTTGCAAACGGATGCTTCAGATATTAGCATTAGGTTGTCCTTTCTCAAACAAATGAGAAGGGTGAGGAATGTCCCATCCTCTTTGTCAGCCAAGAAGCTATGTCCGCAAGAGCAAGCATATCCCATTATTGGAAAAGAATGCTGTTAGAAATCGGGTCTCTAGTTGCCAGCAGTATACACTCTGTCCAAGTAGGGGCCACAATCCCAGCCATAGTAAGTTAAAATACACAATCTAAATTAACCTGTGCTCACTCTCTGGTATCTTGGTGCAGAGCAGGCAGGCTTAACTTAGAAGGCAATGTGTAAAGTATTTATGCAACACATACAGTAACCACAGGAGGTACACCACAAAAAGACTTCACACAGATGTAAAAAGATTAAGCTCATTTATCTACATAAATCAAGATCAGTGTGATACAGATCCAATTTATTAATTACTAAAGATTTACTTTGCAGGATTAAGTAAAACAAGGTCGATAACTGATGATGTGATAGCTGAGGTGGTGCCGGGGACTCCTCATATTACAGCATTGCCTGGAGTGTGCTCCTCTTGGAGAGCAGCTGAGTGTGAGGCTCCCGGTGCAGTCACCAGGAAAGTAAGCAGGGACCCCGGGGAGCAGTGAGGCGGGGGCCGGTGACACCAGGGGGCACGTCACTGCCACAACCACGGTCCTTGGGGTATGAATGGAGAGCAAAGTGCACAAAGCCGCTCAGGTCCTTTGACAAAAGTGGGCAGCCAAGTTCAGCAAGGCTGCTTGAGGGTGACAATTAAAGCGGGCGGCCAAGTTTAGCAGAGCAGCTCAGGGGAGATGGATGTGAGTGGGCACCCGAATCCAGGAAAACCGCTCGGGTGGTTGAAGAAAGTGGGTGGATAAGTTCAGCCAAGCCGCTTAGGGTGAGTGAAGGAAGCGGGCAGCGAAGGTTAGAAGAGCCGCTCGGGGTCATTAAAGAAACTGGGCAGCAAATTCCAGCACAGTTGCTTGGGGTAATTGAAGAAAGCAGGCAGTGAAGGTTAGCAGAGCCACTTGTGGTGATTGAAGAAAGTGAGCTGCAAAGTAAAGCAAGGGCCACTCGGATTCACTCAGGGTTCAGTGGATGAGTCCTGGACTACCAGGAAGAGATCAGCAGGTAGCATTGTGGCACAGCAAGGTAGGGAAGTAGTTCCTGGGAGCTGTCATTCCTGTCAGAGTGGCAATCCTGGCACACAGCAATCTTTATTCCAGCAGTGTTTCCTTGAGTCCAGAAGTGTACTGATTTGAGTGGGTCAGGGACTCAGTACTAGAACATGCCTTTGATATGAGGGATGACTACAAATAATTTTTCTCAAGTGCACTGGTCCCCCTTTCTGGTCATCCCTGGCTCCAGACTATCAGTGGGAGGTAATTAGTCCCTTTGTGTGGACTCTGGCCACTACTATTTGAGGTGCAAGTATTAGCCCTTCCCAACCAGCTCCCCAGAAGACCCATCAGTATACAGATGAATAAAGATGCAGTTGAGTATCTTGTGTTGTGGGTGTTTGGGAGGAATGCACAAGTGTAGCTGTCACCCAGCCGAGGTCAGACATGCAGTGGGCATACAGGTCAGTGAGTGCAGAGAAATACCCACATTCTTAAAGTGGCACTTCTAAAATAGTAATAATAAATCTGACTTTACCAGTAAAGAGGATTTATTATTACCACTCCAATGGTATTAAACATGTAGCTATTCCTCTCAGATCAGAAATTACAGCTTAAAGGTATTTTAAGGAATCCCCAATGCTGGCCTATAAGAGAGGCAGGCCTCACAGTAATGAAAAATAACTTTGGGAGATTTTTATTACCCGTACATGAAAAACTTAAAAGTACATGTCCTGCCTTTTGCTTGCATGGCACCCTACCCTATGGGCTACCCAGGGTCTACTTTAGGAGTGACGTATGTAAGAAAAGGGGTGTTTTGGGCTTGACAAGACATTTTAGATGCCAAGTTCGGGTGACAGTGAGACTGCACACAGGTTCTGCACTGGCAGGCCTGCAACATGGTTACAGACCTACTTAAGTGGGTGGCACAATCAGTGCTGCAGACCCACTAGTAGCATTTCATTTACAGGCCCTGAGTATATGGTATACCACTTTACAAGGGACTTACAGGTAAATTAAACATGCCAGTTGGGGATACACCAATGATACCATGTTTAGAAGAGAAACACATGAGCATTCATTGGCACTGGTTGACAGTGTAAAATGCTCAGAGTCCTAAGGCCAACAAAAAGATACAGCAACAAACAAGATGTAAAGGCAACACATCTGGGATAAGGCCACCCTAACGATGGCAGGTTTAACATGCCTTGCTGTTAAGTGGGCTATAGAGAAATTGAGATATTATCATGAAGGCCACCCCTTTATTATTTATATGGACCAGGCTCCTCTTACATGGATGTTCAGCAACAAGGATAACAATGCCCACATTATGAGGTGGTTTCTTTCTCTTCAGCCTTTTCACTTTGAGGTATGTCATCGAAAAGGGAAAAACCAGAGTAATGCTGACCTCCTCTTCCCTTTTTCCCCTTTTCCCCAATCAGGAAAATTCAGGGGAAGGGGGGATGGCTCACCAAGATGAGGGAGAGGCCGTGATGATACATCTTATGGCCCTTGCAGGAATGCTCTCAATACCTCTTCATATATTGAAAAAGAAAACACACGTTTCTTTTTCCAGGAGCCAGCAATTGACAGGGGACTATAGGAGATGGAGTATTTTTTATATGACGGCCAAGACAAGAGCAGCCTAATTTTTCAAGATATGAGGCAGGAAGCAGGAGGAGCCGACTACATTTACGACAGTGTGGGCAGCAGAGAGAAGGATTTTGAAAGGGTGAGCAGGAGAAAGGACTGCAGCTGAGAGGAGGAAAGGTTACACGCAGAAGCCCCCTTCTTCCCCTCTACAAAAGCCCAGAAACCAATAGCACTGCAGTAGAAAGACAACATGCCCCCAGCAGAGAAATCTGCCTGCAGGAAGAGCTGGTAGCACCCTCCACAACAGGAGAGGAGAAGAGTGCATCCCATGGACAACTGGGGAAAGGTTCAGGACTGGCCAGAAAGCTGCATCATCCCACAATGCTCCAGGAGAAGCGTGGCTTACTGTAGGAAAGTACCATCTTGCCTGGCATGTTACCCCCATTGTTTTACTTCTGTGTCAGTTTGTTTTTGCCTGTGTCACTGGGATCCTGCTAGCCAGGACCCCAGTGCTCATAGTTTGTGGCCTATATGTGTTCCCTGTGTGGTACCTAACTGTATCACTGAGGCTCTGCTAACCAGAACCTCAGTGTGTTTGCTCTATCTGCTTTTAAAATTGTCACTGCAGGCTAGTGACCATTTTCACCAATTCTGATTGGCACATTGGAGCACCCTTATAATTCCCTAGTATATGGTCCCTAGGTACCCAGGGTATTGGGGTTCCAGGAGATCCCTATGGCTGCAACATTTCTTTTGCCACCCATAGGGAGCTCAGACAATTTTTACACAGGACTGCCACTGCAGCCAGAGTAAAATAACATCCACGTTATTTCACAGCCATTTTACACTGCACTTAAGTAACTTATGAGTCATCTATATGTCTTACTCTCACTTGGTGAAGATTAGGTGCAAACTTACTAACTGTGAGGGCACCCTGGCACTAGCCAAGGCGCCCCCACATTGTTCAGGGCAATTTCCCCGGACTTTGTGAGTGCAGGGACACCATTACACGTGTGAACTACATATAGGTCAATACCTATGTGTAGCTTCACAATGGTAACTCCGAACATGGCCATGTAACATGTCTAAGATCATGGAATTGTCCCCCGAAGCCAAATATTGTATTGGGGTGCCAATCCCATGCATCCCGGGGGCTCCAGCATTGACCCCGGGTACTGCCAAACTAGCTGTCTGGGGTTTTCTCTGCAGCTACCGCCGCTGCCAACCCTCAGACAGGTTTCTGCCCTCCTGGGGTCTGGGCAGCCCAGTCCCAGGAAGGCAGAACATAGAATTTCCTCTGAAAGAGGGTGTTACACCCTCTCCCCTTGGAAATAGGTGTTAAGGGCTGAGGAGGAGTAGCCTCCCCTAGCCTCTGGAAATGCTTTGAAGGGCACAGATGGTGCCCTCCTTGCATAAGCCCGTCTACACCAGTTCAGGGATCCCCCAGCCCCTGCTCTGGCACAAAACTGGACAAAGGAAAGGGGAGTGACCACTCCCATGTCCATCACTACACCAGGGGTGGTGCCCAGAGCTCCTCCAGTGTGTCCCATACCTCTGCCATCTTGAATTCAGAGGTGTGAGGGCACAATGAAGACCTCTGAGTGGCCAGTGCCAGCAGGTGACGTCAGAGACCCCTCCTGGTTAGGTAGCGAATCCTCCTCTGAGGGCTATTTAGGGTCTCTCCTGTGGGTTTCTCTTCAGATAATGAATGCAAGAGCTCACCAGAGTTCCTCTGCATCTCCCTCTTCGACTTCTGCCAAGGATTGACCGCTGACTGCTCCAGGATGCCTGCAAAACCACAACAAAGTAGCAAGACGACTACCAGCAACATTGTAGCGCCTAATCCTGCCGGCTTTCTCTATTTTTTCCTTGTGGTGCATGCTCTGAGGGCTGTCTGCCTTCACCCTGCACTGGACGTCAAGAAGAAATCTCCTGTGGGTTGGCGGAATCTTCCTCCAGCTAACGCAGGCACCAAACTTCTGCAATACCAGTCCTCTGGGTCCCCTCTCATCTTGACGAGCGTGGTCCTTAGAACACAGGAGCTGGATCCAAGTAACTGCGACAGTCCAGTGATCCTTCTGTCGCAATTTGGTGGAGGTAAGTCCTTGCCTCCCCACGCCAGACAGTATTCCTGTGTACTGCGTGATCTGCAGCTGCTAGGGCTTCTGTGCATTTTTGCAGGGATTCCTTTGTGCACAGCACAGCCCAGGTCCCCAGCACTCCATCCTGCATTGCTCAACTCACTGAGTTAACCACCGGCTTTGTGGGACCCTTTTTTGTTGTGTTGAGATGACCGCCATGCTCAGATTTCTTGAACGCCTGCTCAAGTGCTTCTGCAGGTGCTGCCTGCTTTTGCATGGGCTGTCTCTATTGATGAGTGCCCCCTCTGTCTCCTCCTCCAAGGGGCGACCTCCTGGTCCTTCCTGGGCCCGGGCAGCACCCATTATCTTCACCTGCAACTGTTGCAGCTAGCAAGGCTTGTTTGTAATCTTTTTGCATGGAAACAACTCTGCATCCTCCAGCACACTGTGGGACATCTTCTGTCCGAAGGAGAAGTTCCTGGCACCTTCTGTTGTTGCAGCATCTTTGGCTTCTTCCACTCAGAGGCAGCCCTTTTGCACCTCCATCCGCGGTTTAGTGGGCTCCTGCCCCCCCTGGACACTTTCGTGACTCTTGGACTTTGTCCCCTTCCTTTACAAGTCCTCAGGTCCAGAAATCTGTCTTTAGCGCTTTCCAGTCAGTTGTTGCCTTTGCAGAATCCCCTATCTCGACTTTACTGTCTTTCTGGGGTAGTAGGGTAACTTTACTCCTACTTTTCAGGGTCTTGGGGTGGGGTATCTTGGACACCCTTAGTGTTTTCTTACACTCCCAGTGACCCCCTACACACTACACTAGGCCTGGGGTCCATTCGTGGTTCGCATTCCACTTTTGGAGTATATGGTCTGTGTTGCCCCTAGGCCTATTGTCTCCTATTGCATTCTATTGTGTTCTACAGTATTTGCACTACTTTTCTGTTTACTTACCTGATTTTGGTTTGTGTGTATATTTTGTGTATTTTACTTACCTCCTAAGGGAGTATATCCTCCGAGATACTTTTGACATATTGTCACTAAAATAAAGTACCTTTATTTTTAGTAACTCTGAGTATTGTGTTTCTTATGATATAGTGCTATATGATATAAGTGGTGTAGTAGGAGCTTTGCATGTCTCCTAGTTCAGCCTAAGCTGCTCTGCTATAGCTTCATCCCCGGTTGAGGCATCACGTCCATTACAGAATTGTCAGATGGTGGTCCCTTCGCCTGCTGATTCCTGCTTAATTCAAGAAGTCCAGGACTGCTGTTATCCTCTTCTCTTTCAAGTACTGCAATGCCCTTCCCTTTAATATTTGTTTTAATGATGATCACCTTTTATTCCAAAGGCCTCTTAATGTCTAGATCTTTCTGCTCTCCCACTTCGGCTAATTAGAAATTTGGCATATTATTGCTTGGTTTATCTAAATCTCTGAGCAACAGAATACTCTTATGGTTGATAGCGTGAGCTTCGCAAACGAAACATAATATTTTTTTCATTCTATTCAGTCAGTGAAATATACTTTATTCGGTTAATAAAAACCATAAAACTTATTCTATTGATTCTTATTAAGAATTATTTTTGTAGTACAATTTTTATTAATCTGTTTTATTATGATTCCTTTTCTTCGGAATTGAAGATTTCATACAGCGTGGAAATATTGTCTTAAGTATAACAGAGCGCACTGATGGTCTAAATCACATCCAGTAAACTGTTTTTTTATGAAAGGTACATAACACAAGCCCCTGGTGCAATAAATGTTACTAGCTAAGAATTGTAGAATATCTATGATTGTGCTACACATACTGCACCACAATCTCGATCATAAAATTTCTACCATCTTAATACTGTAATGTGCACGCAATTCCTTTATGCTCAGTACAAGGCTCATCAGTAAATTAGTTTAAAAAAAGTGTTCATTTGTACCTTTCATGCAAAAAAGATTTATAGTTTGAAAATCAGTAATAAAGTGGAAAAATAAAATATTGGAGACATAATTAGTATTAGAAAGCTGTCAACGACTGATGAGGGGTACGCAAGTATTCTTCTCGATGACTTTTGTCCTTCTCTCTGCAGTGCGAAGACGTTTTCACAGTCTTTTACTTGGCAGTTGCAACAGGAGTTTTAGTAAGAAAAGCCTGTCTTTTCTCACCTCAGCAGCTTGTCAGACATCCCGCGCTACAGTGCCCTGGCACTGTAATGTCTTGCTGTCTCACAGCCTGCATTATTCACGGCTCGAGGGAGGCGATGCCAGCAGCAAAATATAAAGAGCTGTGTGCATCGTGGTGGCATGAAGGGACGGAAGAGAATGTTGTAGCTTAAACGTGAAATCTCTCCTGTACTGTGACAAGAGGTTTGTATTTTATTAAAGATAAATGTGTGAAGATTGTATTGTCTGCTTTTTACTTCAAAACTCTAACAGCAAAGGAATAAACAACATATCCAAGAAAAATATAAATTGTCCGCATAACATTCAGATTAAGCTCGTTATTCTCCACTTCCCTGTCTTTAACTGGATTCAAATAATGTGTCACGTTTGTGGGGGGGAAGAGGCGAGAGGGTTAAAATTCCTTTACACCTCCAGAGGCTTAATTAGGACAGGTTCAAAGCCTGTTGACCACATTATGTGAAACATAAACAATCAGCTTACAGTAAAAAGTTATGATAGTAAACTCTGTTGTCTATCTATTTTAGTGATGCCAGTAGAAGAAGGCGATACCTTTCCTCATCAAACTGGAAAGTGATAGTTGTCCTGTCCCCTCAGAAATGACGTCACATCTGTTACTGGGACTTCCGGTGCCCCTTAGAGCCCGCCCCGGAACTGACATAGGTGTAGGGGGTGTAACGTGGGTTGTGACATCATGGCGTCACGTGTTAGTAATGTACCAGGGTCCTAGCCCCCGTGTCTAGGTCTATGGGCTGTGTAAAATGGGGGCCCTGCTGGTGTGCACCCTGTTTCTGAGCCTACGAGTACAAGTCTGGACATGTCTTACATTCAGGACCAAGTGGCTGCTTGCGTGCCTCCTCACAAGGGGGAGCATTGTGAATGTAATGCCAAACCTACACTCTGTTGGCTAATCCAAAAGGAGGGGCTGAGCAAATGTTGCTTTTGTTAGAGCAGCCAGGCAAGTTAGAAATGCAAACCTAAAGCAGATGTAGCCCTAATAGTTCCCAGGTCTGGGTTCAAAGGTGTTCAGTATATGTCAAAGTATAAAGTAACCAGGCAATTTAAAAATGTTTTGAAATAGACAGAAGACAAGCAATGCAAACCTAAAACAAATGTAGCCCTAAGAGTTCTCAGGCCTAGGTTCAAAGGTGTTCAGCATATGTCAAAGTATAAAGTGACCAGGCATTTTAAAAGAGTTTTGAAATAGAAGACAAGCAATGCAAACCTGAAACAGATGTAGCCCTAAGAGTTCCCAGGCCTGGGTCCAAAGGTGTTCAACATATGTCAAACTATAAAGTTACCAGGCAATTAAAAAAAAGTTTGAAACAAGCTAATTATGCCTAGGCCTTGTGATGGGCTCCACCCATCACAAGGCCTAGGCATAATTAGCACAATGAGGCTGGTATAAAAGCCCCTCACATTCACAGACCTCTTTTTTTCTGAACTACATATTTTAAGTTTGTGGAGAGCAGGTACCATCAGGACCGTCAAGGCTGAAAACATGAAGGACAGAGCACAGATTGGTGATGCTAAACCTCTTCTACTTCAGGTATGAAACGACGTGTTACATGTATATGTTCTATTGTAGTTTCACTTAACGTTACCACAGCCTTTCCAACTAGGCCTAATGCCTATGTTTTTGCACAGGGTTACCTGAGAAAATGTGAGGTTGAAGCATATGTTTAATTTGTAGAGGGGATCTGTATTTTCAAGTTAAAAAAACAAGCGTGTATGGTAAAAAATGGAAGGCTTAAAATTATAGTACAGTATGCATGTGAATCAAATGTTTTTAATATTTAAGCCCCTAGCTATGCAGTTTAGATAATCACAATTTTATTATTCTGATGCTTTTTTCTAAACATGGTTATCTAATCATGCATGGGGCCCTACCAATACCTTATACCTAGCCCAACACCTACTTTACATAGTACAGCTGAGTTGACGCATGGTTGTGGGACGGCTATGTGTAACTTGTGAGGTCCAGCCGGGGTGCAGGGTTCCCGGTGGGGGTCCATACTGTTACCACTTCATCCTGCAGTGGTGTTATGCCGCCAAAAGTAGGGGCCTTTTTGGTGGGGCAGCGCTCTTCCGCGCGGAGCGACACCCAAATCCTCCTTCCAGACGGGTAGGGATTGCACTGCACGGTCCCTATAACGGTCTGAGCGGTCTTGAGGCAAGGTGATGTGCTCCTCAATGGAGCGGTTTCCCCTGAGCCATGCATCCCCTGAGACTGGTACAGTTTGGGGACAAGGCTCCCAGAGTGGAGCTATAGCCCTGAGCACTAACGGCCTCAGGGGCCGGGGCAGCATGGCTCTACACAACCAGCGCTTTGTCGGATTGACTCAACCAGCGAAGCGCTGGTCGCGGTTGTGTTGTTTACGCAACTCGAGGGGTTGTAGGAGGATGGCTAGAGCAGCAGACATCCTCGATATCCTTGTGGTGATGCGCTCCTCCTATGGAGTGTTTTCACCAGGAGCCATGCTGCCCCTTAGGCCGATAAGGTTCAGGGCCATCGTGCGACTCTGGGAGCATTGTCCCCGAGCCCTACCGACCCCAGGGGCAGTGGCTGCATAGCTCTACAATGCCAGATCTCTGAGGGTTGAACCACAGTCGTCACCAACGCTGAATCATGTAGTGCCTTGCGGCCCCTGCCTACCGGTACAGTTTGGGAACAATGCTCCCAGAGTGGCGCAATGGCCCGAGCCCTATCTGCCTCAGTGGCAGGGGCTGCTACAACTTATGAAGTTCCCCTGAGTAGGGGTTAAATATCGCAGCCGTCGATGCATCTGCTTTTGTTTAATCCCCAGTAGGGTTTCCTCATCGCTGCTGGCGCTACAATGGCTCAGACGTTGCCGTCGGAGCACCGGTCGCGCTGGTTTGGTTTTACCCCAGAGTAGGGTTTAAATATAGTGCAAGATGGCGGCCCCTGCAATGGGGCTGATTTACATACCTTGGGACGCGGCGGTGATATATGGTAAATTAAGGCCTCCAAACGTGGGGCCCTTGTGATATCCATGGTGTGGAGGGAGGCCGGTATGAATTACACGTGTCTGGAGGAGCACAAGGCTCAGCCTCAGGTTGCTCTCCGGCTTCTAGACATGGCCGGCCCATAGGTCCGCCCCAACACAAGAATTGTGAGCTTGTGGGGCGAGAAACAAAACATGGAATGGAGCCCTGGATCTGGAGTGTGCAACATATGTACAACTTGCTGTAATGTTTCAAACTGTTATGTGCTATGTGTTATATTTTTATAATTATGTGACATTACAAGGAGTATAAATGACACTGTAATGTGAGTAAACAAAATGCTGTGAGGGCTATGGAGACATTTTAAACAAGATCAAATTGAGAGTTCTCTAGATCTTATGTTATGCATCAGTGCCACCAAGTGTTTTTTTTATAAACAGCTATGGTGTTTGAGATATGTGAACAATAGGTTTTTTCTTAATTGTACTTTCAGAACCTATGTATGGCTTGATAGGGTGCTTAACAGATAGCATCTTGAGAGATATTGCTTAAAATGAATTTAATGTCTTAATTATGTATGTAAAAATTAATGTTGAAAAACGCCTGTTGTATTAGTATATACCTCTCTAATTAATATAGATTACAGTCGTTAGGAGGGGTGATGTTTTAACAATTATTTGAGTAAGTGGTCTTACTGCCTTTTGTAAACTTTTATAGTCTTTGTTAATATGTGTGTAACACGTACAGTAAGGCTGTTAAGCTGAAAAACTAAGTATGGCACAGGAGCCTAGACATGGTCTTAATTGAAAACAGTTGTTAAAAGATACTCTATGAGGGGCGTGTTGAGGATTCCATATGTGGAACATTTATGCAGGCTGCATGATTGTAGTTCTAAACAGTATAAAAAGGCATCTGTAATTACACCTTTATGTTTATTTTATGTGTTTTACTCACCAGAGGTGTTTATAGGATTGGTTACTTTTTTTCTTCAGTTTGTTGAGTTACTGTTTCATCAGTATATTATGCAGGACTAGTGCATCATTTTAAAGGAGTGGTTGGTAGACATTTACAAAAGGCTGTGTAAAAAGGAGGTATGGTCTAAAAGTTCATTTAGTCTTTTCTGTATGTAGGATCCCCAAGAGCTAATGCTGTCCCCAGAGGAAATGGATGCCTTGCAACAAGGAATCTAGAGATTTATAGATCAGAGAACAGTGTCAGCATCCATCCTAAACAAAGCAGCCTTGATTGTTATTTTTTTATTTTTGCCATTGATGGTCTCCTATGTTTGTGTGCTTTTACAGGTTATGATGCTGAAGTCCAGCTGGCGGTTGGTGCTCTTCAACAAATCCTCCAGGCTCAAGATGATCCAGGCACACTGTCTCAGGATGCAGCTTTAGCGGGTAAATAAAATGAGTCCTTGTTTAAACGCTGTGAAAACCTAAAAAAACTCCATAAAAACCCTGTAGAATGCACCCCTCAGTGAGCATGTACCGTCAGTGTATCATATTGTAAATGTGACACTTTATTTTTTATTTTTTTCTCCAGACCCCCTATGTGGTACAAGTGGCCCATATGCCTGTGATGCAGAATGTGGTAGAGGGCATTAAAAAGACGGTCCACCAAAGGAAGTCCCCGTTGCCTAAGGATGGCCCACCGATAAAGAAAGGTCCCTCACAGCGAAACACAGCAGGTTTGTTTTTATAAACTGTAGAGCCAGATGAATTCAATCCTTATTGTCTCTCAAACCTGTTTTGCCTCTAGAATATCACTGCTATAGCAATACCTAATATGTATTTTGTTATCTTTACATCATAGAGTCATCACAAAAGAGCTCTGAAGGAGTCAGCCGTAAGGCTATGTGGCTGGCAGTGCCTTTAAAGGACAACACAGTAACCCTTCAAAACACAAAGACCCTCATTATGACATTGGTGGTAAATCCCTCTTACTGCCACGTTGACTGCGCCAACTTTCCACCGTTGCAGCAGATATCAGTTCACCATATTATGACAAGCACACACCAATCTGTCAGTATACAGCCACATACACAAATCCGCTAGCCCAGAGGTCAGTGATAAAGTGTTGGTATCAAAACCAACACTGTTACGCCAACAGAACTACGCCCATCACATTATGACCCACGGATCACCATGGCGGACATTCAACGGCGGTAAACCATTGGCGGTACATACCGCTGCTCTAAAAATGGACACACACAAACAAAACAACACCATATTGGATAATTCAAACAACACACACCTGACACCCATACACCCACACCACTATAAAACACACCCACAGTACCCACAACCCTTTACCATTCCAAACCATTGCCAGCAGAGAGGCATCAAGACCACAGACACAACTAGAGACACACACTATTCACACATATGCATCACTTACGCACCCCACATCACACACCCCAACACATTACCCAATACACCCTCACCTACACACCTCACACAACACCCATGGCACCACAAAGACACCCCCGTTTCACAGAGGAGGAGCTAAGGATGATGGTGGAAGAAATTATCTGGGTAGAGCCACAGTTATTTGGAGCACAGGTGCAGCAGATATCAATAGCTAGGAAAGTTGAGCTATGGCGGGGAATCGTGGACAGGGTCAACACCATGAGGCAGCACCCAAGAACTAGGGATGACATCAGGAAGAGGTGGAACGACCTACGGGGGAAGGTACGTTCCATTGCCTCAAGACACCAGCTCGCTGTACATAGGACTGGCGGTGGACCCTCACCTCCTCCCCCACAACTAACAGCATGGGAGGAGAAAGTCTTGGCAATCCTGCATCCTGAGGGCCTGGCCGGAGTAGGGAGTCAACTCTCCACTACTACTACCCCCCTACCTGCATGCCATCACATACCCCCACCCTCACTCCCATCACTCCACTCCGTCCCACACACCCCACCATTACATCTCACTCATCCAAATGCTAAGCCCTGCATGCTCTACCAATGCATGGACACCACTCATAACCCTGCATGGGCACTCATCACTAAAGCATGCACACTATGGAGAACTATTCATCCCACCATACACCAACGTACACAAGTAAAAGCTGCCAGGGCAAATACCATCAAAGAGGGCAAGCCACAGATGCACAATATGTCAGACACAGAAACCATAACACATCATTCACATCCCCACAGGTACCCCAGCCAATGTCAGTGGAGAGGAAGTGGCAGCAATATCCAGCCCCCAACTGAAGTGGCCCACAGTGATGACACCAACTCTGGTCTTCAGGATCTGGATAACCTACCTGGCCCATCAGTGTCAGGAATCCTCAAGGTGCCTCCCGCATTATCTGTCAGCATTCCCAGGGATTAGGGTTAAACCATATCTCTGTTCTTGGTTAAACCTTCATGTTTCTAAGTAAACATAATGTGCTGTGTTACACAATTGGTTTTATCAATGCTTGTTTTACCAATGCTTGTTTGCTAATGTGAGCAGGTGTAGACATGTGTTTCTAATTGGGTGTGGTGACTCATCCACATGTGGAAACTCAACTGCTTTCCTGATTGGCTGTAAATAGCAGAGTGAAGCATGCCTCCCTGTTTGGCTTTGTTTTGCTTCCTGATCTCAGCATCTGATTTGGCAGTCCATCCCCTGCTGTCATCCTCATATTCAGGACTTTTGAGGCACTTCTTTTCTTTGTTCCTGTACCAGTTGACACCAGGCATCACTCCAGCACTCTGGAAAACACTGCAGCTCAGTGACTAGTATTCTCCAGGGAGTTTGTTCTTTGAGCGCCGCGCTTTCCTAGAACAGCTAGTGTATTTCAGACCTCGTATTTTGGCAGAGTGCTTATCTTGAAGAGACAAATGCATTTCTGAACATTCTACATTATTATTATAGTTACTTGCCTAAATGTGCTTCAGGAAATCAGCTTGAGCTCAAGTACTACAAAAAAAAGTGACAGTGCAATTTTAAAAGAGCATTTACGTGACTTTTCTTTCTCTAATAGCATAACTCTTGGATTTAAATTGTCATTCATGCCTGTGTTTCAGGTTTGAAGAATTTGCTTTTGAAGGGTTTTTCACGCACACTGTGAAACCAAATCAAACTGTGCCACCCTAACTGTTTAAGCCCAGAGTGGACATTCGTATTTCTTGGATTGTTTTTGTTCCTTTTAGTTTTACCCTATGCATGAAGGAAAGTTTTTCATGATATCATTAATGCCCTTGTTTGTCTTTCTTGTGCATGATAAGTGCAACCACAGTTCTAATTGTAGTGTGCAACAGTGAATCTCTGTGAAGCCAGCCTTAGCGTTGCAGTACTTATTGTTACGGTACTCAGTTTGGGTTTTTGGTACTGCAGTATTAGTAAATGTGCCAACAGTTATTATTATCCAAGAAAAGTGCTGGAGCATCCCGGTGTTCTTCTACCCATGCCCATATCAGAAAGAGAGATTCCATTTCAAGGAAGTTGAGTGCACTAACTCTACTATCACTCTATCAACAACTACCTGCCCCCCGAAGATACAGGGTGCCTGGCTGGACCGGCAAGACGTGGAAGTGTTTTGTCTCTTTCTCTTCCAATCCCTCTTTCCTTTTGGGACACCTGCCGGGGTTTCTGTGTCCACCAGGAAGTACTGAGAGGTGTTCCAGGAGGTTGGGGCATACCATTGCCCCTGCAGACATCCTGCTTTTCAGGTGAGTGGCCCGTCTCGACAATCAGGGACCTTTGGACAGCTGGTTACTCAGGCCCAGTCATACACCACCACAGAGCCTCCCCCATCAGGAAACACCACCACAGGATCCAACCAGTGTATCCACATCTCTGTCCCCAGGACACGTCAATCCGCAGTGTGTCCACCTCTACAGGGACCCCAGGGCACACCTCATACCTAAGACAATCAGGGACCTGGGGTCAGTGGCAGTGGGCACACGGTGCAAGGGACAGAGGCACAGGCCAACAGGGAAACTGGGAGGACTGCTGTGTGCCAGGGGGAGACAGGCCCAGGGAACCGTCTCTCCAGAAAGCACTTGCAGAGATCCTGGGAGCCTATCAACATTCGCAGGGCCCGATGGGCCAGATCCTGGATAGTGTGCAGGAGAACAGGTGGCTGCAGGAGGGACAGTACCAGGGGATCAGGGAGGACTTGCAGGCCATCAACAACACCCTCATCTCCATAGCAGGGGTGCTGCCAGACATGGAGGCAGTCACACAACAATGGGCCCCTGCCAGTAGCCAGATATCTGAACAGCCTTCCACCTCCTCTGCCACTAGTGGACAGGAGGCCCCACTACTGGACTCACAGGCCACCAGCACCCTTCCCCCTGCAGAAGGTGAATCACCCCCCCAAATGTTCCCTGCGATCCAGACAGAAGCCAGAGATACTTGCCAAGATCCCTGCCAGGAAATTAGACTCTCCTGATTGTCACCCTTGTGTCCCACTCAGTCCCCCTGTCCACCTTGAACTGCCATTGCTCTCCTTCCTATGGCCCCTTGGACAATGCACCTGTGCTACAAACAGACTGGAACAATACCTTGGACTTTCCTCCAACATCACCCCATCCCATTGCACTTGCCCCTCTATATTTTAACACTTCAATAAACACCCTTTGAAAAAAAAGAAGTTTAGAGTATGTCATGCATATCAATTATGTATTCATTGAAATAGGTACAAACATTGCAATTCAACTGTACAGAAAATGAGCATAGATTAATGACCTTTAGCTGGCTGCAGTGATCACACCAGGAGTATATGTGAGGTCACCAACATCTGCAAAATGAATTGCCAGGGGGAACATTAATGGACATAGAAGTGGGAAATATCAGCATGCCAGTGCCACAGAAATTCAAACAAATGTCACTAAAATGTGAAGTAACACTGACCAACCTGTGTTTCATTGGAAGTATTGTCTGATCACAGATGTTCTGTTGTCCTCATCCTCATCCTCTGCCTCCTCATCCTCACTGTCCACATGGTACACTGCTGGCACTGGCATCTCCAGGCTCCTCCTCCTGCAAGAATGGGACATGGCGTCTGAGGGCCAGGTTATGCAACATGCAGCATGCCACCACTATCTGGCAGACCTTCTTGGTAGAGTAGCACAGGGATCCACCTGTCAGATGGAGGAACCGGAAATTGGCCTTCAGGAGGCAAAAGGTCCTTTCAAATATCATTCTGGTTCGCCCATGGGCCTCACTCTATCCCATATGACCCACACCAAACCCATACAGCAACATCTACTGGTGGGAACCAGGGCTCACCTATTAGCCACACCCTGTGCCTCTATAGTTGGGCCATCACATTTGGGATGCTGCTATTCCTTAGGACAAAGGCATCATGCACCAACCCACGATACTTAGTATTGACGTGGGAGATGTACTGGTCCGCAAGGCACACCATCTGTACATTCATAGGTGTTCCATCAACTACCCCAATTATGTAGGGGATATGTCCCATTGCATAGAACTCAGCCTTCACTGTGGCCAAATCTTCAACCTGGGAGAAAACAATGTAGCTGCACATGTGTTTAATCAGGGCAGAAAACACTCTTGTCAGCACGTTTGAGAACATTGGCTGCGACATTCCTGCTGACAAGCCCACTGTCACTTGGAAAGAAACAGTTGCCAGGAAATGGAGCACTGACAGCACTTGCACAAGAGGGGGGATCCCAGTGGGGTGACAGATAGCAGATATCAGGTCAGGCTCCAATTGGGCACACAGCTCTGTGATTGGGGCCTTGTCAAGTCTATAGGTGAAGATAATGTGCCTGTCCTCCAGTGTTACCAAGTCCACCAGGGGTCTGTACAACGGGGTATGTCTCCATCTCCTATTCGTCTGCAGCAGTAGGAATCTAAGGGGCAAAAGACTGAGGAGCCTGTCACAATCTGAATAATGGCGCTACAACAGAACTTTGCATCCTGTCAACTTGTAATGGGTCAGTGTGATTTGTCCAGTATGTCCTAATATCACCAGTGACGCAGCAATTTTCCAGGGCCTGACCCCCCCGAAATGGCATCCGCCTGTCCTGTGTGGTTGGACAGGTGGAAGTGAGGTAATTCCGCTGACGTTGTTTCCCATTGCGGGAGGCGCTCGGGAACCGCTGTGCAACTCCACATTTGTTATAATTGGGCCCTATGGTTTACAGTGGCCAATGGTGATCTACGCCGGCGGTGACGGTATGCACTGCAGCGGACGTGACCCCCATTTTCTATCTGATTCCTCACTTGCTACCTGACCTTCCACAGGAGAGGACCTACACTGCATGTGCTGCTGTGACCTGTGTCTGGAACCTACCATGGCCCGTGTGACCGGGGAAAGGGCCCCAGTCTTCACATCGGAGGAGTTGTAGAGACTGGTGGATGGGGTTCTACCCCAGTACGGACTGCTATATGGGCCTCCAGACCAACAGGTGAGTACACTGTGGGTACGATGCATATGGCATGAATGCATGGAGTGGTGCATGTGAGGGCCTCGTGTAAGGGGGGTGGGTGGATGTCCTCTGGGTGGCATACAGGTTGTGTGCTGGGACATGTGTGTGTAAATGGTGATGGAAACAGGTATGGTGGGCCATATGTTTCACAGGCGGGACTGTTTGTCTAAATCTATTTTCCTGTGCGTATTGCTTCTGCAGGTCAGTGCCCATCAAAAGAAGGGTATATGGTGTGCCATCACCAAGGAGGTGCAGACCCTGGGGGTCTATGGCAGGCGGAGCACCCACTGTGGCAAACGGTGGGAGGACCTGAGGCGCTGGGCACGGAAGACGGTGGAGGCCCAGCTGGGGATGGCCTCCAAACAAGGTAGGGGTGCCTGTTGAACCCTGATCCCCCTGATGGCACGCATGCTGGCGGTGTACTATCCAGAGCTAGATGGGCGCTTGAGGGCATCACACCAGCCACAAGGGGGTGAGTACAGTGCCTATCATTACAACTTACGTCTGGTGGGGTGGTATCCGGGTGGTTGATGTGTGTCAGTGGGTGCCCCTAGGCCCGGCCTGACATAGCATCATAAGTCCTCTTGTGGGTAGGGTTTTGAAGGGATAATACTGCCTACCTAGCATGTACGCATCCACTACTGGTCAGAGCTGCATGGGTCCCAGGTGTGCTGCATTCGACGGTGTGTGCCCCTCCCCATGCCTTGGCTGCTAACTATCTCTCTGGTAGTGCTACGGCATATTGCGTAGGCCTGTTCCCTGCGTGTGAGGATGCAGTGTACGCCAACAGTGGTGTTGGTGCAACCATTGACCAGGTGTATCCTTTGTCTCTCCCTCCCCCATTTTTGTTTTGTCATCCTGTCCTTATGTACACTAGCATCATCTGGCGGAGGAGCAGAGGCACCGGCAGCGGAGGGAGCTGCATCCCACAGGACCCAGGAGGCAGAGCCCACCGACGCTGAGGGCACCAGTGGGACAGTGGGCGAGGGCAGCACCACGGCGGAGACTGAAGGGGATAGGTCTGACACAGATACCTCCTCCGATGGAAGCTCCCTGGTAGTGGTGGACACTTCTGTGACAACCTCAGCTACAGGTACATCTGCAAGCACCGCCCTGCCAGCAGCCCCTCATCAAGTTGCCCGTGCCCGCTCACCCAGGAGGTGGGCATCTCCTTCGCCCTAGGCACCTCAGGCCCTGCCCCAGTTAGCCCTGCTGCCCTGAGTGAGGAGGCTATTGACCTTCTGAGATCCATCCCTGTAGGGCAGTCAACCATTGTGAATGCCATGCAGGGGCTGGCAACCCAGATGCAACAATCTAGTGCATTCCTGGAGGACATTCACACTGGATTGGTGGCCCGACAGAGATCAATTCAGGCTCTGGCCTCCTCTCTGATGGCAGCCATTGTTCCTGTTTCTACCCTCCCCCCTCCAACTTCCACTACCCAGTCCAATTCTCCTCAACCCCAACCCATCCCAAGCACACAGGCAGACGAGCATGCACACAAGACAACACACAAGAGTGTCACAGGCAAACACAAGCACCACACTTCATCCCACAGGCACTCACACAAACACCATCCAGTTGCAGACATACCAACATCCACTATTTCCACTGTCTCCCCCTCCTCCACCACCTTCCACCCAGTTCTGTCAGCACTCACACCTGCATGCACTACATCATCATCCACTACCAGCATCACCACACCAAGCAGAACACAGACCTCACTGGCAGACACCTCCACAACAGCCATGCACACGTCCCCTGTGTCCTCTCCCACTGTGTCTGTCCCCCCTCCTAAAGTACACAAACGCAAGCACTCAGACACCCAACTGCCATCCACCTCGCAACAGCATACAGGCCATGCACCTGCACCCAAAAGCAGCAGACAGACACCTCCAACAACCACTCCCTCATCCTCCACTCCCATTCCTTCTCCCTCTTCCCGCCCCAATGTCCCTAAAAACATTTCCTATCCACCATTTACCTCTTCCCTCCCCTGTCCTTGCACATATGGGCAGGATAGGAAGAACCCAGCCAACCACCTCAGCCACACAGTCCACGCGCCCAGTCGTCACCACATGTGGTGGAAAGGGATCCAGGCCACATGTCCTGAAGGTGAAGGAGCCTGCACCAGGCAGCCTCAAGGGAAAGGAGCCTGCCCCAGCAGGCAGGAAGACCAAGGAGTCTGCACCAGCAGGCAAGAAGGGAAAGGAGCCTGCCCCAGCAAGCAGGAAGACCAAGGGGCTTGGGGCAGGAACTGTGATGGAGACCCCACCACCAACCTTGGTTGTGCAGCCATCCGAGGTTGCGGAGGATGGGCATAAGCCTCCCCCTACCACCAGCACCACCACCACTGTGCAGCCGTCCAAGGCTGCAGGGGATGGGCAGGAGTCTCCCCTACGAGTGGCATCTCCACTGTGCAGCAGTCCGAGGTTGCAGGGGATGGGCAGGAGCCTCCCCCCACCAGCAGCACCACCTCCACTTTGCAGCCGTCACCGCTGGAGGATGGTATGTAATCCTGCCTCAATGGGCTGCTGTGCAGCCTGCCCCCTCCAAAGCCAGTGGGGAAGACACCCCCTGTGGCCTTGTACTCCCCAGGATCAAGCACAGTGCATGTTACCCCCTCCAGAACCAGTGGGTATGACACCTGCCTGAGAGACTATGGCCCGTCATTCCCCAGGATCAAGCACAGGGCATGTTGTCCCCTCCAGAACCAGTGGTCCTTTAACATCTTCCAGCTGGGGAAGACACTCACCTAAGAGACTGTGGCCTTGCACTCCCCAGGATCAAGCACAGGGCATGTTGCCCCCTCCAGAACCAGTGGGTATGACACCTGCCTGAGAGACTATGGCCCGTCATTCCCCAGGATCAAGCACAGGGCATGTTGTCCCCTCCAGAACCAGTGGTCCTTTAACATCTTCCAGCTGAGGTGCCCCCCGTCCCCTGTCCCCCTGAGGTGCCTGCCTATTTAGCAACTGATTACCCTGCAGTGTTCTCTCCATGTTGAAGCAGGTGACATCCTGTGGCCTTGGACTTTGGCCTGTGGTCATGTGGCCTACGGACATTGTGGACTGGGCTGTGTCCCTTTTTCTGTACATATGTATATATCTATTATCTTGCCTAACTTATTTTTCATACTGTGTTGATCTCATTACATTCACTTTTGCGAAATCGTTTTTTCCTTGCATTATTCAGCTGAGTTACAGGGTCAAATAGGTTTTATAATGCATCTGATTGTGTGTATGGTGTGTGTGTGGGGTGTGTGTTGTGAGTGTGTGTGTCACTCTCTTTTTCCACCCTGTGCCTTGTGTGCTAGGCGGCTCTACTCACCATCATCGTCTTCATCGGTGTGGGTGTTCGTTGCTGGAGCAGAACGTAGAAGATCATCGCAAAGACATGCAGTTCAGGTTCCATGGCGGCGTTGTTCCCTTTGTCTCCAATGGTGAGTCCTTTCCCTTCTGAGCTCTGTTTCCGCCAGGCTTTTGATGTTATTGGTACCGCCCTGGAAAAGGTGGGGGATTGTGTTCTTGTAATATGGTGGGCGAAACATTGACTTTTGCCTGGCTGTAGGAGGCTAGCGCCATGGTGGCTGTTGTTTCCGCCCTGGCGGTCAGTGTGGTACATTGCCTGTCTTTCGGAGATCTTTCCCCCATGGGCATTATTTGGTGGTAGTTACCTCCAGCCTGTTGGCGGTATTACCGCCACTTTATCACCGACCGCCAGGGTCGTAATGAGGTCCAAAGACTTCAGCATCATCCGTGATCAAGCGCAGGGCACCAGGGCAAACCGTGCACCGGCTCTACAGACAGATTTCATAGACCAGGTACAGCCCTTAACTCCACCACACCAACAGTAACAAAGGCTGTGCCCAATATCGTGAACACGTCTGTAGCCACTACCTATGGGCATTTGGTTTGGACAATCTGATAGCATTGCGCTTACAGCCTCAGACACACACCATCTTGTAGCATGTAGAACCTATGGTTGTTACCTGATCAGTACAACAAGCCTGAAATAAATTGGTTGTTCTTAAAGAACCGCAAGAAGAAGCTGGCACCCCTTGAGCTACAAGCCTTGCCTTTAGACCTGTCTTTTAAAAATGTTGTTAAGGCTCAGACTGTTCCACCTACCCCCTGCGTTCTAAATCTCAACATTTGAGGAGTCTAATATAGCAGCATCTGCCAATGCCCTTGTATCAGCAGCCTGTATAACTAGTCCTCCCAGTCTACATGACACACACCTGGAAACAGATAGCCCCCATAGAGGATCTTTATTCTGGGTATATAGGACTTCTAAAGTCACTAACGGGTCTGGTAGAGAGTTCTGAAGCCACAGCAACACCCTGTAACCCTTCTAACGCGCCCACCAAAGTGTTACAATCACCAGGGTCTCAATCACCCACACCCAGCCACAGGGCTTCCTATGCATCAGAGGCCTTGAGTTTTTATGACCAACATTTAACTTCCCATGTCTGATGTCACCAATTACACAACCTGGGGCGTACGACCCCACCAGCCCAACACCAAGTGCCTGCGCGCAATGGTCTTCTCTCTCCTCCTCAACATACCCTGACAGCAGTACAGGCTGTGCGGTTCACAAAATCAGAGTTTTGGAACTCCATCTAGCAATGATCAGGCCTCCGAAGCACCTGGGTATTCACATTGGGATCCTGTTCTTTTGACCCATCCTGACCCACCCATTCAAAAAGGGCCTATTGCGGTTAAGAGTGACCAGACCACCGGGGTGGCTAGAGAGTAATATACACCACACAGCTAATGACACATGTATCAGATCAAAATATGGCACATTGCCCCACTACAGGGTTTTGGAAACATAGCTGAAAGAAATACAACAGGCTGTTTCTCCAGACCATCCCAGAGAGTGTTAATCCTGCAATTAGCAAGGTATAGAAGGGAGGTGGTCATAGCTTGTGAATCAGCCATGGCTGACATAGACAATACATCGACGTGACTAGGCAACAGTGTCCCCCTAAGGATTGTAAGATTTGCTTTTTATAATAAGGGTGTCCATAGGTCTAAATATAAAAACAAAACCCTAGGCATACTCACTAAGGCTCTACGGCTCTTACTCACACTCAAAAGCAAAAGGGCGGTGGAACGCTTCAACAAATCCTTTAAAGCCTCAAAATCCAATACCTTGATATATTAAATGATACCTGCTAGCTCTCAAGACATAAAGACGGTAGGGACCAGCCCAAACATCAGTTGCTTTAGCACCTCAAGGGCAGATGTTCAGAGGCCTGTATTACCCCAGCATCCTGATGGGACCTTAGCAGTGGTAGCCGTAGGTAAAGTTGCTGGCACACAGCCTGTAAATACAACACCTGCTGTTAAAATAGGCTATGGGCGCTTACCTACAATCAAGTGGTCTTGTAATAAGCAGAAGTAGGCTAGTAGGGCTAGACAGCGTAGGTGTCTAGTAAGGAAATTAAAGAAAGCCAAACTATGTGTTACAAGGCTGCTTAAAACACTCCATCACAGAGCCTTAGCCTGTTACCCCGGAATGACACTCAAGATGTCACACCTGCTAATTGTGTTCGGCAAGCTGAGGATTCAGAACATGTGTTTTTAGAAAGTGTTAGAAGGTACACTTGTACTATAGAACGGTTTAGCGCTACAGAACACTGTCAGGAATTCCAGTTTGTTAACCTAGACCGTATAAATTCCTCTGATCACAATGTTTTAGCCATCCACCAAGCTGTACAAATACTAATAGATGGGTTGTTACACGATGTGGGTCCTAACGATTACTTCCAACTCCGTTTCCAGGAGTAAGGTATTAACAGTCCTTTGTTCACATGTAGAACTCCCAGGGATGTGTTCAACGCTGTGGAATTTCTAGAGAATCTCTATAAACTGTTGCAGAGTAAGGCAGTTATAGTAGCTTATGGTACCCTTAGAGTTCTAGCCCTTATTGTCCGTGGCCGCAAGGGTGGTGTTTCCAGACCTTTAAAGAGTACCTTGTATAGCCGGATCATTGGTAAGAAACAACAATGGTTGCTCAATTTTAACACAGGAGCAACCAACACCTGGCTGGCAGCCAGCATAGTGGGGTTACTGTTGGACTGAACTACGGCCGATGATCATATTATGTCAAGAGCTGTTGAAGCCCACAGGGCTCTTGAAATACCACAGAACAGAATGATCGGTTTCTGGGACATAGGGCTTTTTGACAACTATTTTGCCGTTACCTTGAAAGTTCTTTGCCACAATGGTTCCTGGAAGTACTTCACAACAGGGGAGAGTGCGAAAAACAAGACTGTGGGGGTGGCCAACGACCGCGGAAGCACCGCCAACAGGCTGGCGGTGCTTCCATGGGCATTCTGACCGCGGTGGTTCCGCCGCGGTCAGAAACGGGAAACCAGCGGTGTCCCGCCAGTTTCCCGCTGCCCCAGGGAATCCTCCACGGCGGCGCTGCTTGCAGCGCCGCCATGGGGATTCCGACCCCCTTACCGCCATCTTGTTCCTGGCGGTTTTCACCGCCAGGAACAGGATGGCGGTAACGGGTGTCGTGGGGCCCCTGGGGGCCCCTGCAGTGCCCATGCCAATGGCATGGGCACTGCAGGTGCGCCCTAACAGGGCCCCACAATGATTGCACCCGTCGCACCCCTTCCACTCTGCCGGCTCCATTCGGAAGGGGGTTTCCCGCTGGGCGGGCGGGCGGCCTTCTGGCAGTCGCCCGCCAGCCCAGCGGGAAACTCAGAATGACCGCCCGACCTTTTGACCGCGGTACGGTCTTCTGGCGGTTCCCGCCAGGCTGGCGGCATCCGCCGCCGGCGGGGGTCAGAATGACCCCCTGTGTATGTTCTCCATCAGGAAAACCACTTTTATGGTATTTTGAACCTGAAGGGTTTTTTAGGAGCCAAGTATGTATGGATGCTACTGCAACCATATCTACAATACACATTCAACTCATCAGTGTGAAATGCACTGTAACATGTGTCAGAGGGATGGTTGTATTGATGTCGCTGAGCAGAAGGTCCAGTGTCGCACGTGTAATCTGCTTTGTCGCTCGCAAAACTGCTTGAGCATACGAACCAGACTTGCGTGTTGCTTACCTATAGCAGACTATAGGGCTTGCAGGCGTTACGCCCTCTATGAGCATAAATGTGAGGGCATGAAATGTCCCAGGTGTAAGGTGTATTTTCAGGCTGGGACAGAGCACAAGTGTTACATGGTTAAAGGGCTCCCTCAGTCTAAAACTGAAGACTATATAGTGTTTGATATAGAGTGTACATAGGAGCTAGGTGTACACCAGCCTATTTATATTTATGCTCATCATCTAACTTCCGATGACAACTGGGAGTTTGAAGGGCGCAGGTGTGTGAGTGACTTCCTCACCACTTTCATGCAGCATAAATTCAAAGGGTATTCTATGCTGGCTCATAACTCTAAAGTGTATGACTCCTTCTTTATGCTACAGACCATGATTGGTGAAAAGATGGCTGTAAAACTCATAACCCAGGGCTCCAAATTGATGGTCTTAACGGCGGTGCCTTTTCAAATAAGGTTCATCGATACTTTACATTTTCTACCCATGAAATTGAGTAAATTACCCAAAGGCTTTGGTTTCACAGGTTGTAAAGGTTATTTCCCCCACTTTTTCAACACATGGGCCAACCAGAATTATGAGGGTCCCATGCCTCCACCCTCCAGCTCCTTTGTTGAGTATGTGATGCCTGCTGAGAAAGGGAGCTTTCTACATTGGTACGGTGAAAACCGTGAAAGTAACTATCATTTTCAAACCGAGTTGAAAGCGCACTGTCAGGCCGATGTAATGATCTTTCAGAAAGCCTGCAACCTTTTCAGAGATGTAGTGGTGGAGATGACCAAAAAGGTGAAGGTTTTGAAGCTCAAAACGCCCAGATGACAAAGACTGTAGAATACATAGACCCCTTCCATAATATCACTCTGGCTTCCATGTGCATGTCTATCTACAATCACATGTTTTCAAAACCGTAAAGCATAGCCCTAGTACCTCCAGACCTGTATAATGGTAAACAGAAGTGCCATTCAACCCCCTCGATCCAGTGGCTCATGTATATCTCGGACATAGAAAACATAGCCATTCAACATGCATTACAGGGTGGTGAATACCGCTTGGGGCCTTGTTCTCTTAACGGTTATGCCATAATTAGTGGTGTGCCAATCGGCTTTGAATATAACGTGTGTTTTTACCACGGTTGTCCTCGTTGTTACAAACTCCACGTGTTTAACTGGCTGTTTGGCACCAAGTTTGAGCACCTACACCGTCGCACTCTGATGAAGGCGCAATATATTAAAAACTGTGGCTTTGTCATGAGAACCCATTGGGAGCATGAATGGTTAGATATGTTAACAAGAAATGTTGAGCTTGTGTCTTTCATTAAGAGTCACCAGTTACCAGAGCCGATGGAACCCCGCCACGCCTTATTTGGGGGGGGCTGATAAACGTTAGACAGCTGTACAGGGCTGTGGGCACTGGTAAGAAAATACACTAATATGACTTCCCAAGTTTGTATCGTTTTGTAAACAAGCAGAAGTTATACCCTGTAGGTCACCCAACCATCATATACAGGGACTTTAAGCACATTAGCGAATACATTAGGCTCATTAAATGCCAAATCTATCCACCCCACTGTCTTTACTTCCCAGCACTACCATACAGAGTCGACTGTAAGCTGATGTTCCCACTATGCCGTACATGTGCTGAAAGTAAAGAGACTAGATTATGTAGTCACAGTGAAGAGCAAAGGATGCTGACTGGGAAGTGGTGTAACACTGAGGTACAAAAGGCTCTAGAGAAAGGATACAGGCTTGGTAAAATAGTGGAAATATGGCACTTTGAAACAGCTCTTTTCTAACAATATCAACCTATTTCTAAGAGACAAACAGGAGGCTTCAAGGTTTCCAGAGTGGTTGCCTCTAAACAAAAGTACATAGATGACTACTACACTCCCGAGGGTATATGCCTGAGACCGAAATTGATCAATGTCATCCCTGCCTGCCGTCAGTTAGCCAATCTATGCCTAAACTCATCATGGGGGAAATTCGCACAGCATACAAACTTGTCAAACACAACCATAATAGCAGACCCTGATGAGTTGTTTAAGTACCTTTTTGCCCCCAGTTATGAGGTGTCCAGTTGCAAGTTTATCTCTGATGAGACAGCCGCTCTGTGTTGGAAGTACACTAAAGACTACCCCACAGCGTGTAACAATATAAACATCTTCATAGCATGTTTCACAACCTCTCATGCCCTGTTGCAAGTACACTAAAGACTACCCCACAACGTGTAACAATATAAACATATTCATAGCATGTTTCACAAGCTCTCATGCCCGTTTAGAGCTTTACTGAATGTTAGATAAACTGCAGGACAGGTGTCTGTATCATGATACCGACTCAGTTATATTTGTGAGTAAAGTAGGTGATGAAGACCCACCATTAGGCAATTATCTAGGGAACTACAAAAGGGTGAACACATAGGCCCTCATTACGACCCTGGCGGTTTGTAACCGCCAGGGCCGCTGGACGCGGAGGCACCGCCGACAGGCCGGCGGTGCCCCGCGGGGCATTCTGACCGCGGCGGCTTAGCCGCGGTCAGAGAAGGGAAACCGGCGGTCTCCCGCCGGTTTCCCGCTGCCCCCAAGGAATCCTCCAAGCCGGCGCAGCTTGCTGTGCCGGCTTGGGGATTCCGACTCCCCCTCCCGCCATCCAGTTCCTGGCGGTTCTCCCGCCGGGAACCGGATGGCGGGAGGGGGAGTCGCGGGGCCCCTGGGGGCCCCTGCAGTGCCCATGCCAAAGGCATGGGCACTGCAGGGGCCCCCGTAAGAGGGCCCCAAAATGTATTTCACTGTCTGCCTTGCAGACAGTGAAATACGCGACGGGTGCAACAGCACCCGTCACACCTTCCCACTCCGCCGGCTCTATTACGAGCCGGCATCCTCGTGGGAAGGGAGTTTTTCCCTGGGCTGGCGGGCGGTCTTTTGGAGACCGCCCGCCAGCCCAGGGAAAAACTCATAATACCCTCCGCGGTCTTCTGACCGCGGAGCGGTATTACGGAGGGCGGAATTCTGGCGGGCGGCCTCTGGCGGGCGGCCTCCGCCGCCCGCCGGAGTCATAATGAGGGCCATAGACTCTCATTATGACAATGGTGGTAAAAACCGCCTAACGCCGTGGCGAGGCCCACCAAAAGACGGTTGCCGCGGCTACCATCCGTTCACAGAATTATGACCACAGCTGGACTTCCGCCACAAGAAGGGCGGATCTCCGGCTGTGGCCATACTGGCGGATGGTCGTAAGGTTCCGCTGCTACCACCAGCAGCGCCACACCAGTAGACCACCGCCAGCCGTATTATGACAAATAATATGGCCTGACAGTGTTCTGCTGGTGGGCGCTGCTAGCGGTAGCAGCACCCCGTCCCCCGCTGGAAGATCCCCTGGATACAGGTAGGTCATGTTTCTGACAGGGGAGGGGTGTTGTGTGTGTGTTTGGGGGTGTTTACATGTATGTGTGAGTGTGTGCGTGAATACAAGTATGGGTTTAGTGTTGTTTGCATGCATGTATTAAGGTGTGTGAGTATGTTCATGAAAGTGTGTGAGTACGTGTATGAATGGAAATGTGAATGCGTTTCTGCGTGTACGTTTGGATGTGTGCGTGAATGAATGAATGCATGCATGTATGTATGCCTGTACGTCTGTGTGGGTGAGTGTGTGTCTGTGTGTTTGCGTGTGTATGGGGGAGAGGTTGGAAGGGAGGGGAGTGTGGATGAAGGGGGGATGGGGGTGTCTGGGGAGTGTTGGGGGGAGGGGGCCTTCTATCAGTGACAGGGAAGGAATTCCCTGTCACTGATAGGGCCTACAGCCATGGTTTTTCTGGCGTTACGAACGCCACAGAAAGGATGGCGGTAGGTAGGGTCATGATACCACCAGCAGCACAATAGCGGCCGCCGGGATGGAGATTCTTATCTCCAGCCCGGCAGCTGCTACCACCATGGCGGTCGGAGTGTTATATTGGGGATTGGCTTCAGCCAACCCGCCAATGTCATAATGTGGCGGTAAGTACCGCCAACCTGTTGGCGGTATTACAGCCACATTATCTCCGACCACTGGGGTCATAATGACCCCCCTAGTAGAGTTCACCTTATCAGATCCTAAAACCTATTCGTATAACAACTCAAACAATACTGTATGTATGAAAATCAAAGGTATCACCCTAAATGTTAACAATACAGTAAACATTTATTTTGACAGACTTAAGGACCTGGTGAACGAATGCGCTATGTCCAACACCCGTGAAAATAATGAAACAATTGGTGTACATCAGCTGAGCATACTGTGGTCCAAACAACAGGGGGAAAAGCCTTTTCATAAAACCTTATGTGTTGTGTTTGGTAAAAGGGTCCTGACTAAGGACTACAAAACCCTATTATATAGTTATTAAAAGGACATTAGACTCTCGAATCCTCACGACTATGGACACCCATTTGCAACATCTGTTCTCCTGCGTTCTAGCAGGCCCCTCAAATTGCGGTAAAAGTTTTTTTATAAAGAAGTTGTTAGAAAATGGCCATCATGTTCTATCCCAAAGTCCAGACAATATTGTATGGCTTTATTCATGCTGGCAAGATCTTTATTCAGATCTATCCCTAAGGTTTCCGCACATCAAATTTATAGAAGGAATACATGGTAATCTCAACGATGATGCACTGTTACCTACACACTTCGTAAACAAGGTGATTGGAGACAATCTCATGCGTAAGGGTGGGGATCATTGAGAGGTAAAAAAAGCTTTTACCCAATATTCACACCATCGTAACCCGAGCATGTGTTACATTGTGCAAAACTTGTTTCACAAGGGTAAGAGCAGTTGTTCTATAACTCATACCTTGTTTTATTTAAAAACCCCAGGGACAAACAACAAATATCGATCATCGCGAAGCAGATGTACCCTTGAAACGCTCAGGCCCATATTTATACTTTTTTAGCGCTGCATTTATGCCACTTTATGACGCAAATGTGGCAGAAGCTTACAAAATACAATTGTATTTTGTACGTTTGCACCGCTTTTGCATCAAAAAATGAAGCAAATGCAGTGCTAACAAAATATAAATATGGGCCTCAGTTTTTCTTAGAAGCCTTTAACGACACCACCGCTAAACCTCACGGGTACCTGTTAGTATACTTAAAATCCAAGACTCTAGAAGACTACAGACTACGTGCTGATATTTTCCCACCAGATCTTACTGTAGCTTACACCCCTAAAACCAGACCCCAGGCATATGAAAAGAATCTCTAAAAAGACTTTTGTAACATTTACTTTCTAAACCTTAATATGAGGTGTTGAACATGTCTGCATGTGTATGCTGTAATTTAGCACTTAGCTAAAAATGCTGGTCACAGTTAGCCCCCAACAAAGAAAGGCCATCCTTTGCTCGGCTTCGGCCAACTTAGTGAGTGCTATTTCAGAAATCTCCCCAAACACCCTAAAAGGCAACGCCCCTATATCTGAGAGTCAGTTCCGCGTGCTGAAGAAGAGGTGTGCCCTTATGAAAAAGCTTAGTAATGAAACAGTGTCCCTCATTTCTAGGAAGAAACAGTTGGGCCCTTCTACGAGCGATGCTGGGGATATACGAAAAAATTTAACACTGTGCCTGGATGCCGAAATTAAAAACATTTTAAACTGGAATGATTTAAAATCTCACCGCAAAGCCGATCTTTACTCCAGAGTTCTTCAAAACTTTCTACATTATTACAAGCAATGGCAGTCCAAAAAAAACACGTTGACTCTATATACCCCCAACTCTGATCCACTACCACCAGCCTTCGCCGCTCCTCAGGCTGAACAGCCCCCACATCCGTTGGTCCCATCACCACCGCCCACAGACGTCTTTGTTGAAGAACTTTTTAAAAATGTAAGTCAGAGGTACAGAGGTGCAGCGCAAATGTTACTAAGTACCATGGCTGCTTCTAAAAATCTAACCTCTTGGAATGAACCTGGTGAATTCCTCTTCAAAGGGCAGCCAGTTGCAGGATCTCACATGTACAACCTCATCAAAGGTTTCACACACCCCAAAGCCCTACCGCTCCAGAAAGTGCCTAGAGGTTTGGGGCCTGTTTCTACAGGCCACTGCAGAACTTAACGTTCCTTTTATGCTTGTTAGTAATATCGAACACTGTTGGCTGCTTGAAAGTTTGAAAGATCCTACTTACAGACCCGCAAGTACATCATCAGTGCTTGTTTTGAAACCAACAATCCCCCCTCATGGAACACCGCCCGCCCACTCTCAGGTACCAGCGCAGCGTAGTCAATGTCGTAGTACTTGAAAATTGTAAATTGAAAGCGTTGAGGTATATAGCCCACTAAAAGCTGCGTTGTCCACAAACCCTATGATAATAAGTTTCGGTAGTTGACCCGGAAATAAATTTGTTGGGTTAAGTGGGTACCTGTGGGTATGCTGAATATCTTCAGAGCCACTATTTCTACAGCGTACTTGGCGTTTGATAGCTGTAGGAGCTCTGCATGAGCCTGTCTATGCTTGGTGACACTTTCACTCTCTTTACAAACAAACTGGCAGACAGTATAACAAGTTTACACTGTTCCGCATCCCCACTGAAGGGACAGAATGAGTCATTGTTGCGGGTTACCTTGATCTTAAGATTGATACCATTGACAAACAGTTTATCTTTATAGAAAAGGTCTGAATGTATACATCCTAGGAGGTCAAACTGTCAACTGCCTGCGGCGAAGTTTGCTCTTTTTATAAAACCCTGATTGCAACTATCCAATGCCATAGCTTCGAAATGACCATAAGTACACTCAGCTTTCAGCAGGACTCTTCTACAAAGATACTTATGGTAATTTTGAAGCTATGGCATTGGATAGTTGGTCACATGCTCTCCTTGATGGCTCTGATACGTTGACGGGTTATACGTAACGCTAACCAGATGTCATGACCTTTGCAACATTTGCTCTGCCCCTCTTTTTGGATTAGCCAACAGAGTGTAGGTTTGACCTTACAGTCCCAATGCTCCGCCCTGTGAGGAGGCACCCAAACAGCCACTTGGTCCTGAATGTCTGACATGTCCAGACTTGTACTCTTAGGTGCAGAAACAGGGTGCACACCAGCAGTGCCCCCATTTTACACAGCCCATAGACCTAGACACAGGGGCTAGGACCCTGGCACATGACTAACACATGACTCCATGATGCCACAACCCACGTTACACCCCTACACCTACGTCAGTTCCAGGGCGGGCTCTCAGGGGCACCAGAAGTCCTGATAATGGATGTGGCATCATTTCTGAGGGGGAGGGACAACTGTCATTTTCTAGTTTGGTGAGGAAAGGTATCCCCTTATTCTAGTGATGCCTCTGGGCACTTTATTTAGCACCTGGTTCTGTCACTTCTGCCCATTAACCCAGTTATTATTCTGCTTCATTTTTATTATTTCAGAATTGGCCACATTCCTGGACCTGTTTTATTTTCTTAATCTAGTTGTTCTTTCACTTAGGAAAGCATTGACTCTCTTTGCAAGACATGCTTTTCACTTTGAACTTTCCTCAGGGCTGCAGTGAGATAGGGTTGGGGTTCCCGGCACAGTGTCTCCAATATTCACAGAAACACACACATCCTTACCTGGGGACATTTCCTCACAACATCAGCTGTTTTATTATAAAAACATTTCCCTGTCCAATGCACGTTAGAGGGAGATTCCAGCCAGATGACCATAACTGCATGCTGATTGACTTTGTTGCAGCTGCTTGCTGAGACTACTGGTTCCCTGGCCTACATAGGGATAGTATCTCACTAGACAACAGGTTTCCTTGCTCAGGTATGGGGGATGATGTCTTCCCAGGGGGAATCCTGAAGGGCAGATTAGGGCTTATAGTGCTGTGCTCTAACATAGTTTAAGTAGAAATCGCATATATTACGCATAGTGATAGTATGGTGGGACCTTTCCTGTGTTTCACTTTCCTTGTCAACAGTTTGCTTCTATTATGTTTCCTCATTCTAATTATTACAATTCATACCATTTTATCTAACCCAAAGCTGTTTTAATAAATCTTATTGAACCATTTTCTGCCTCTGTCAGTCTTTGCATGTGTGAGACTAATGTAACTGAGAGAAAAGGATGAGTTCTGATACACCATAATTTTCCTGCGAAGTCAATTTGCCATGCTCCAGGTAGTCACAAATCGTCCCTGCACCTGGGCAGAGATGAGGCACTGCTAGCTGGCCGGAAACAGATTAGGCTGACAGTTGTCACATGGTGTGGGATTGGACTCAGTTCCCCACAATTCAGGTGACACTGCCCCCCAAATCCATCAGCCTTATTAAGATAATGAGAGCCCATGCGACAACTCCTGCAATCAGTTTGACACTTTTATAATGTCCTCTAACTGTCCTGATGAAACATCACTGTCAGTCTTAACATTATTCCACTTCACCCACCTTTCAAGGTGGCTGTTGTTACATGAATTTAGGGTTGCTTAAAAGAAATCAAAATCTGTGGTACTAAGGATGTCTGAAAACAGCATTCTGAGAACAGTTAGGCAATTAGCAGAACATTTTGTTTACACTCAAGAAAAGCAAAAGCAAAGTAGAAAACAGAAGTAAATATTGTTAGACCTGGCATCCTTGGCATGGTCTCCCCTGTCTTTTTTGCCTCTGCTTGTCATGTTTTGACTGTGTGCTGGACCCTGTTGTTGCTGTTTTTGGCACTCTGGGCACTTTACCACTGCTGACCAGTGCTAAAGTGCAAGTGCTCCTGTGTAAAGTGTATGTGCAATTGGCTTTTCCATGATTGGCATATTCGATTTAATATTAATACTCTAGTAAAGTGCACTAGAGGTGCCCAGGGCCGGTAAATCAAATGCTACTAGTGGGCCTGCAGCACTTGTTATGCCATCCAGATTAGAAGCCCTATAAACATGGCTGAGACCTGCCACTGCAGTATCTGTGTGTGTAGTTTTAAACTGCTAATTCTAGCTGGCAAGTGTACCCACTTGCCAGGCCTAAACCTTCCCTTTTTATACATGTAAGGCACCCCTAAGGTAGGCCGTAGGTAGCCCCATGTGCAGTGTATGTTAAAGATGGGGCATGCACTGATGTGTTTTACATGTCCTAACGGTGAAATACTGCCAAAGTTGGTGTTCACTGTTGCAAGACCTATCTCTCTCACAGGTTAACATTTGGGCAGCCTTTAAAGATTTTTAAAGGACAGATTCCCTTTGAGAGCAGATAGAAATTTGGAGTTTGGTGTCTCTGAACTCACAATGTAAAAATACATTTTTTAGTGAAGTTGGTTTTTAGATTGTTAGTTGGAAAATGCAAATTTTAGAAAGTAGGCATTTTCTTGCTTTAACCATTCTGTGACTCTGTCTGTTTGTGAATTCCCTGTCTGGGCCAGACTGACAGTTGGGCTGTTTGTGAATCTCCTCTAGACAGTGAAATAAAGGGAGCAGAGGTATAGCCTGCATATCCTGATGAGCCATCTGGGCTAGAGTGGAAGAAGGAGTGGTCACTTACACCTGAATGGGATGTGCCCGCCCTCACACAATTCAGTCTCCAACCTCCTGGTGTGCGTCTGTGGCCTGGCCTGGGCAAGGCAGGATCTTGTAAACAACAGAGACTTTCCTTTGATGTTTGCCTACTTCAAAGGCAGAAAGGTAGATAAGTAATGGACCCAAAACCCCAGACTTTAGATAACTTCTGCAACCAAGAGGAACCTCTGCCAAGGAGAAGAGCTGAAGAGAAGTGCTGCCCCTGCATGTGACTGTGCTTTGTTGGGCTATCCTGCAGTTGCTGCTTCTGCATGTGAGAGGGGACAAAGGCTGGGCTTTGTTCTGCATTCCTCCTTGAAGACGAAACCCCAAGGACTTGAACTGTGCATGCCTCCTGTTTTGAAGTCTCAGGGTCATTAACGACTTCCTCTGCCAGCATCTGGATTCTCTGATGAGTCTCCTGTCCTGCCAAATGGTGCCCTATCTAGTCTCTGGGATATTGGAAGGAGAACAAGAGCTGACATCCACGCACATAATGCCGTGAAGGGAAATTTTCAATGCACCATCTGCAACACGGCTGATAAATGACGTGCCACCTGCATCGCAGCTGGGAGATCAACGCATCACAGCTGGAGAAACGATACAATATACGCTTGCAGCTGCTGATAATGACGCAAACCCCACAAAGCACTTTTTTCTAACACTGGTGACCAGATTTCTCACACATCATCCCTGGGTGTCAAAGTCATTGTGAATCGGCGCAGATCCCAGGTGCCCCATCCAGAAATAATCAACGCATCGCTCTACTGTGAGGGAGAAAAGTGACGCATCGCCTACCCGACCGGTGAAGAACCAACACACAGCATCACTTGCGAGTAAGGAATCAACACATCATTGAGTTTTCAGACACACGCTCGCCCGTGCTGCTTTATTTTTTACAGAAACCAGGTACTTTGTGTAAATTCAACGTTTCCAAGAGCGATGGGGGCCCTCTGGTCTGCTGGGGGCCGTTGGTCACGGTCCTGCGGCTGAGTGAAGAGGGTCTGGGCGGTGGAGCCGGCGGACTTGGTGAAGGAACATGTGTGGTTCTACAGCCCAGTTGAGACTTTTACCTCTCAGGATGTGTGAGAGAGGACTTTGTTGGTATAAGCACCTGTTGTGCATTTTGGTTATTTGTTTGTATGCTTCCCTGCAAGCTCGGTCATGGATGGTTTTGGAGGTTTGGCTATGTGAGCTGGAGCGGCAGGGGTCCGGCTCTGGATCCTTGCCCCTCCGTAGAGCTCCTCCCCACCAGAACAACTGCTTTCCTGTGCTGTATGACGGTTAGGTGTCTTAGTTTAAATGTCCGTGGGCTGAATAATCCGACTAAGCATTTAGCGATTCTGTCAGGTCTGGAGAAATCTGGGTGTCACATATGTTTATTGCAGGAGACACACTTATTGCATAAGGACACATATCGCATGCGCTCAAGGTGGTTTCCTAGGCAGATTTGGTCCTCAGCAACTACAAAGCATGATGGTGTGGCGATATTGCTTTCCAAGACCTTCTCTGGGGAGATGGTAGGGAGGATTCATGAATTACAAGGCAGATTCCTGGTCATTAGAATAAGACTTGGGGCCTTCTCTTTTACTATTGCTTCTCTTTCTGCTCCGAATGCCCAACAGGAGGCATTCCTGAGACAGGTGATCTCCCTAATTCTTAGCTCACCAGATAGTGCTACCTTAGTGGGAGGAGATTTTAACTTGGTGATGGACAACGAGCTTGACCGCTCTGGCCAACGCTTTGGAAAAGCTGGGGCTTTAGCAGAGGTGGGGCGTCAGTGGCTGGCTGATTGTGGGTTGGAGGATATCTGGAGAAAGTTGAACCCTACGCTCCAAGATTACTCCTTTTACTCGGCGGCAACCAAGACTTACGATCGGCTTGATTTTTTCCTGGCCTCACAGGATTTTGTCTCCCGGGTCCGGGAGGCCACGATTGAACCCAGAGCTTTGGCTGATCATGCCCCAATTACCGTGGAGGTTATAGTGGGGGTGGGCCGGGTGGGTACCCCGAGTTGGCGTCTTAGAGATTCCCTGCTCCAGAGTGAGACAACGGTAGAGTCACTTTGATGCGTAATCACGGACTACCTCAGTTTTAATGATGATGGTAGCACTTCAACGGAGTTAGTATGGGAGGCTATGAAGGCAGTGCGGGCGAGATGATGGCATTGTCCGCAAGAGATAACAAGGCAAGGAGAGAGATAAGGGAGGAGCTGGAGCAGAGGGTGGTTGTTCTGGAGCGCTCCCACAAGTCTACTGGCGTGCCTCGAATCTGGCAGGAATTAGAGAAGGTGAGGCAACAGCTGAAGAGGCTGGACTGGGATAGAGCGGAGTATGCGATAGCGAGACTCAAGCACAAATTCTATGTTTGGAGCAATAGGTGCGGGAAGCTATTGGCACACCAGTTGCGAGCACAGCGTGCAGCGTCTGCGATAAAACTTATCCATTCCCCTTCTGGAATGGTGACGGGTACGAGCAATCAGATTGCAGAGGCTTTTGCGGAGTTTTACCGGGGCTTATACGCGGCTGATGAGGGAGATCCCGAGGCATTGGATTAATTTTTAGAGGGCATAGCAATCACGCCTCTTGTTGAGAAGGAGGCGTTTCTTTTGGACCAGCTGATAAGGTTGGAAGAGGTTATTTTGGCAATCTTTCGACTAAAGGTTGGGAAGTCCCCTGGCCCTGATGGGTTTATGGCCTTATTCTATAAGACTTTTTGCGTGGAACTCGCTCCGCTTTTGGTGCGTCTTTTTAACTCCTTTCGGACGACAGGAGCTCTGACACCTAGTGTGTTGGACGCTACTATTGTAGTTATACATAAACCGGGTAAGGATCCAGAGGAGTGTGCCTCATATAGGCCGATCTTGCTCCTGAATATAGATGGCAAGTTGTTCACTGGCATTCTTGCTTCCCGCAATAATTTCTACATGCCGGTCTTATTGATCCGGATCAATCAGGTTTTACACCAAACCGACAATGCGGTGACAATACGAAACGGCTCCTGCACCTGTTGGATAAAACGGATCGCTCCTGCAGGGAGGCGCTTTTCCTCTCTATTGACGCTGAAAAAGCATTTGATAGGGTTCATTGGCCCTATCTCTTTAAGGTGTTGGAGCGATTCGGGCTGGGCCCCGTTTTTAGGTTTTGGATCAGTTGCGTTTATCGGTCGCCCAGGGCGGCGGTTCGAGGTAATGGGGTGCGCTCCTTGCCTTTTCCGGTCGGACGTGGGACCAGACAGGGATGCCCGCTTTCTCCCCTTTTATTTGCGCTATATATGGAGCCCCTTGCGCAGAGGTTGCGGGATAGTCCCTTGGTTTCAGGTGTGAAGTTTGGCGGAGACCACCATCTCATCACCCTCTATGCAGATGATGTGATCCTTACTCTGGTGGAGCCCGTGACCTCACTACCTGCGCTTATGGAGATAATAGTTGAGTTTGGTCAGGTCTCGTGATTCCGAGTTAATATGCAGAAGTCTCAGGTTCTCGTTTGTCAGTGAGACCGGATCATGAGGCAGACCTGAGAGCTAGCTACCCCTTTCTCTGGTCGTCCTCGAGTCTCCCCTATTTAGGAGTAGAGCTAGCGACTTCGGTCGCTAAGACAGCGAGTCTGAATTATACGACGCTAGTTTGTGAAGTTCAGCGGGATTTGGAATCGTGGGGGAGGCATAAACTGTCTTGGCTAGGTAGAGTAGCGACGGTGTAGATGACAATCTTGCTGCGCATCCTCTATGTGTTTCAGGTGCTTCCGCTAAATCCGCCCCGAGAGCGATAGCTACTCTTCAATCGGCGATTCTGAAGTTTATATGGGAGGGGCGACCGGCGCGGCTATCGCGACGGATGCTGTACCGTCCTAAGAGTGGGGGAGCTTTAGCGATCCCTTGCCTCCAGCGATACTTTCAGGTGACACAGCTGCGCTTTCTTTTGGAGTGGAATCGCCCGCTCACTGAGAAACATTGGTGCTTCATGGACCAGGCTGTAGCGGACTTGCATATATGGAAGGAGCCATGGCTTTGACGCCGACATAGGGCAGCCTGACTTTATTCCTCCCCAATCACGGGGGTTATGCTGCGCACATGGGATGCAGTGGCCAGTCGATCCGGCTTGACGTCCTTCCCATCCCCGATGACCCCCATAGGCGCAAACCCAGACTTTGAGCATGGGCTTCGGCTGGAGGCTCTGAGACGCTGGTACGAGGGGGGCTGTAAAAGGGTGGGAGGTCTCTTTGACGAACAAGGGGTCTTGTCTTTTGAACAGATGAGGGAAGCGTATGGGTTGAGGGAGGCAGATAGATTGATGTATTATCAGATACAGCACTGGGCTTTGCAGCCGGCAAACAGAGCATTAATAGATAGACCTCTTACGCCATTCGAGGAATGGCTCCTGTTAAAGAAAGATGATAAAGAAGTCAGCTAAGCGACTTTATCGGCTCTTGCAGGGAGAACAGCCCCCGCCTAGGACTAGAGGACAGTTGTGATGGGAGAGGGAGTTGGAGAGGGAATTCTCGGATGAGGAATGGGACAGTATTTTCTACAGAATACATCACACAGCCTATAATGCAGCGGGGACGGAGACGTCATACAAGGTGGCCTCCTACTGGTACTAAACTCCGGTGTGTATACACACATGGGACCCTGCTAAATCTGACTTCTGTTGGAGGAGGTGCGGAGGCACGGGTACACTTGTGCATCTGCTTTGACACTGTCCCAAACTTCATCGCTATTGGGAGGGCATTATTGATGAGATTGACATAGTGTTCCACACTAAGATCCCCAGATTTCCATCATACATCTTGCTGGGGCTGCCTAACCCCCTTACCTTTCCCTTGAGGTCGTTGAGGGGGAGACAGATGGCTCTGGCACTTAACGCAGCCCTACAACTGATCCTAACCACGTGGGGTAACGGATAGGGTCCCGACGCGTAATGCGTGGCTCCAGAAACTCTGGTTTATCCTTGCCATGGAGAAACTCACATTGGCCTCGCAGCAGCGGATGGGGGAATTGAGTGAACTATGGAAGCCATTTCTGCAGATTTTATCTGCAGAATTTACGGAGTTGACATGCCCAGCTTATCTGAGAGTCCTGAGGCTGACTTGAACCCTGACTAGAATGCTTGATTCAGAGATTTCAGAGGGCTGTGATTTGGTGGGAGGAAGGATGGAATGGCGGAAAGATAGGAGGCTGACATGGATGCTGAGGGGAGCATTGTTAATGTGTTTTATTTTATTTGTATGCTTGTTTGGTTTTCATATACGGGACTCGCAGGCTGGAAGATTTTTAGATACGCTCAGCATGCTAATTCTATTACCAAGAAGAGATTAGTACCGAGGCTCCTTTGAGCCAAATCTAGAGTTAGCCTAGAAGATATTTGTCAGTGGATTTAGAGCTTCTGCTGCGGAGATGTATGCCATTTATTGCACTGTGATTTACTGTACTTGCATTTCATATTTTGTATTTATATGTTTCAGTGCTTCTAAAAATAATAAACAGATTTGATCCATAAAATCAACTTTTCCATTGTTTTCTATCGAGTAAGTCTATTATTCTTTTGAAAGTTCAAATTTTGACTTGTGTATGTTGGATTTTTTTCGTTTTGGTCTTGTGTGATTTAGATAAATATTACCTATTTTTCTAAACTTGTGTGGTGTCCATTTTGTAGTGTTTTCACTGTGTTACTGTGAGTGTTGGTACAAATACTTTACATATTGCTTCTGAGATAAGCCCAACTGTTTGTGCCAAGCTACCAAGGGGGGTAAGCAGAGGTTTCCATTGCTCTGACTAAAGTGAGGGTCCCTGCTTGGAAAGAGTGCAACCTGACTGCCAACCAGAGACCCTACTTCTAAAATATTATCTTAGTAAGCCTTGAAATATAAAACGTTACACCTCTGGAGAAACTGTTCTGCTATCATTATCTAAAGCTCTGAGAACAGACACCCTATGAAGTGAAATCAAATACACAGCGTGGAATAACCCCCTGAAATAGATGATTTGTAGACCTTAATGCTCCTGTAGGCCTTGCAAACAGTAAACAAAGACAAGAATAAATTCCCCACGTGTCCTGAAGAGGCAAAATGGTATTGATCTGCCATCCCACACATGCCAACCCTAAAATATCTGCAATTAAATTGAGTTCATGGAGCTGCTACAATTTCAATGAAACTCTGTTTTGCTCACTTTGTCTCTTCCCCTTAAAAAACTTGGGGCCTACGGAAAACCTTTAAGGAGCTCCCATACGTAAGGCAAAGGCAGGTTGATATTGGAATCGATGCAATATGGGAGCCAGGCAAACTCTCAAATTTTCAGTGATGCATAGGCCAAGGACTCAGATGCTAACTGTTCTCCTTCCCCTTTCAGTCACTTGAGAGCTATACCAAATGTCTAAAGAAACTGTGCAGAGGAAAAAGGAAAGCATATGTAGAGAGAAGAAACATTCTGGGGCTGATTTATTTATTGGCGGTCAGCCCATTTCTCTGTCGGGGTTACAGTGTAAGTTACTCTGTTGCCTTAAGGGAAACACCCCCTGCCAAATTTGGAAATGACTGCCAAGCTGGAAATCATGTATAACTGCCTGAGGGAATTGAAGGGAATTAAAACAAAAAAGGCACATAGAAGGCAAATGGTGTGAACTGGTTAATTGAAACAGAGAACCCATCAATCACTTTTGCTAGGCGAGATCCAATGTTATGACTTGTGAAATACTCCCGTTTTTTATGGATCCAGAAGTACAGGGTGTTCTTGCTCTTCTCACCTTGCCCAGTAGTGATTTCCTGTATTCACTTGTGTCTCCACCCTTCTTTGACTTCTCAGCTGCAAGTGGCATGTCTGCCATAGTTTCCAAGGCTAACTCATAGTATCATCATATCCTGAAGTTTGGAAAATGTGATTACTGTCTCCTGATACACTTTGGGCCATATGTACAAACACATTTTTCCATAGACAAAGTATGGGTAGAAACCTTTGATACATCTGGCCCTTTGTGACCCTAAACTGTGGAATTTCTGACAGGAGCAAGAGCCCCTGATAACTGACGCTACTTTACTGTAAAGGTCCTAGGTCATTCCAAGATTCCCTGAGATCTTTAAAGCTGTTGAAGAAAAATCAGTTTGCACTCCTACTTGAAATCTGAACTCATCTATTAAGCAAAAAGCAGAGTGATATCACAATGTTAGGCTGCAAGGGTTTCCTCCACTAGCAGTGAACATCTCATGATAACCCCTTCCCCCCAAAATTATGAAGCTTTTTATAGACTTTCGCATACAGGCTCCAGTTAAATACATGTGCATAATCAAAACTCTAATATAATTGCAGGTGTTTTGCGTTTTCACGAGAAAGGTGCAAACAAATTGAAAAGAGATAAGTAATTTAAACGTTTAGATGCCGAGCTAGATACTTGAGAATTCTCGCCTTTGTGCTGCCAAGTACACGAACGAGGATAAACATGTCAGAAGCAGTGCAGCCTCTAAACTTTAGACAAGATGCTTTTGCCAAAGCAACATGATGCAGTCTATTATAGTAATATTAAAGCAAATGTGTGCAATTTCTCAGTCCTCTCTTAGGCACTTATTCTTTAAAATAATTCTATGGATATCAGTCTGTTGACTCCATTGCCTATTTTGTTTTCAGCATGGCATTTCTTAATGTTGTAATCAAATTTGCTATCAGTATCATCATCGTCTTCATGATTAGTGAGAGAGAATGATGGTGGGTAACCTTTAGTATTAATGAGACAATAAATAGCACACATGCAGACACACATAAGAATGTATATAATAATGCGGACAACGAAAATGCGCAGTATTATTTCAATATTTTCATATCACATTCACTAAAATGCTTTTAGTCCAAGACTAGGGGGCATATTTATACTCTGTTTGCGGCAGATTTGCATCATTTTTTTACACAAATCCGGTGCAAACTTAGCTCCATATTTATATTTTGACGCTAGACACGTCTAGCATCAAAATATTGAAGTTAACGTAATTTTTTTACTGTGAAAACCTACCTTGCGTCAATGAGATGTAAGGTAGGCGTTCTGGGGCAAAAAATGACTCTAAGGCCTTAGCGCCTTACTTATCCTCCCATGCAAAAATCAAGCACAGGAGGAGGAGGGCCTTAAATAATGGCACTAAGATTGCTTAGCGCCATTTTTTAATGCCTGGGTCAGGGCAGGCGTTAGGGGACCTGTCGGCTCATTTCCATGGTCGGAGACCATGGAAGCAGCCCACAGGTGCCATTCCCGGCCCCCAGGGACACCCCGTACCCCTACCTACACCTGGAGGACACCTAAGGATGAGGGGTCCCTTCCCAGGTAAGTCCAGGTAAGTATTTTTTTTAAGTGCCTAACTTGGGCCCCCAACATCGCACTGTACCCAATGGCCATGCCCAGGAGACATAAATCCCCTGGGCATGGCCATTGGGCAGGGGGGCATGACTCCTGTTTTTACTAACACAGGAGTCATGTCCATGGGGGTTGCACGTCAAAAAATTACGCTAGTCAGGTTAGCGTCATTTTTCTAACTAGCACCATTCTTCAACGCAGAACCTCCTGTTTCCCCTATGCATCCCCCAACCAGTTAGCATCATTAATTTTGACGCTAACGGGGCCTTATCGCCGGCTAGAATTATTCCTTAACTATGATGCCCGGCTGGCATCCAGGAATGGAACTAGCCGGTGGTAAACTTTTTGACGCAAACCTGCGCTAATGCAGGTTTGCATCAAAAAGTATAAATCAGGGCCTACGTGCTTCCCCCATTTAGGTTGACCCATCATTTATTTTGTACTGATCTTTTCCCCAATGTTGTCTATTTGATCATGACAATAAGGCCCGTATTTATACTTTCTTAGCGCCGCATTTGCATCATTTTTTGACGCAAAAGCGGTGCAAACTTACAAAATATAATTGTATTCTGTAAGTTTGCGCCGCTTTTGCGTCAAACAATGATGCAAATGTGGCACTAAAAAAGTATAAATACGGGCCTAAGAGAGGCAATGGTTGCATGAGCAGATTTCTGTTCCTACAGTGGCACACACTCATCTTTGCCAGCCAGGGCCAATTCAGAGCCATACGATTTTTCAGGATTCTTTTCGCACCCAATAGATTTGAAATAGTGGTAACATTAGCTACTTCTTCCGAAGTCTTTTCAACCATTATAACTTCTCGGATTTTAATACCCCGTCCAAATGGGGAACGGGATTCCAAAAAGCTCTTGCTGTCTCTGGTATTTCTCAGACCAAGAAAGGGTTTCAGAGTGTGTGTGATATGTAATAGGGACTATAAATGCTGGGTAGCAGTATCTGAACCAATCCGTTATCATCTAAACATAAGCTCTATTGCCCAATACATACTATGCTCCAGGTTGTTCCTGCAATTTACTTCATGTATACCGAACATTTGAGAACAGTCTGAAACAATAGTCAGAACTTGGCGCATTGGTGTCTGGCAGAGCGGGGATGGAGGAGACACACACAATCTTCCCCACTTAGATACTTTATTACAGTGTTCACAATGTACAGAATAAGCATGATGAGCAGCCTTAGTTTGGATACCCTGATTACTATAACAGAAATCTGCTGTAAATGAAAGGAAATGGGTCAAAGACATTATCACACGTCAGGAAAGAGTGATGTACAATGCATGTTCAATTCACCATTCATCCTTATCAAAAGGAAAATGAATCAAAGGCACACCTCTTTGGCCACCTGTAGGTAGGCGTCCTGCAAGAAGAAAGGTTGAGATTTTGTAGAAAGGTATTCTCCTGGTAAATAGAGGATGGATTCTGTGGACAATCAGTGAATTGGGTGTGGTTTAATTCAGGGCACTCACCACATCTTGCTTTGTTGCAGTTGTACACCCTGCCCCAAACAGCAAGACTTGCTACAACGCGCTCCCCTAATGCCACTGTGTGTGCGCTGTATTTAAAATATGGTGCAACATGGTGGTAGTTAGGGGACTAGTGTCAAAATGTTTTACGCTCGTCCTGCGCTTCGTAGGATTAGCATAACATTTTTTGATGCTAATCCTGCAAAGAACCCAGAGGCCCATTGTAACCAACAGATGCCTCCTTTTAACGCCTGCTCTGAGCAGGCATTAAAAGTGCCAAAAGAAATGGAGCAAAGAAATCTATCAGATTTCTTTGCACCATTTTTTGGCCCTCCCACCTTTGAATACATTGGCCCATATTTATACTTTTTTAGCGCCGCATTTATGCCGCTTATTGACACAAAAGTGGCGCAAACTTTCAAAATACAATTGTATTTTGTAAATTTGCGCCGCTTTTGCATAAAAAAATGACGCAAATGTGGCACTAAAAAAGTATATATATGGGCCATTATGCCTGGAGCAGGCATAATGTAGCTCAAAGGGATACAAAGTGGCGCAATGCATGCATTGCGCCACTTTGTAAGCATGGCACAGGGTTTTTGGTCTTCTAACGCCACATCAGCATAAAAAAGTGATGCTAATGTGGCATTAGAATGGCGCTAGGGGCTCTTAAATATGCCCTTATGTTTTATGTGGCTAGCTGAGTGGATTAGTAAAGGCAGCCTTTACAAGTGCTTTAAAACACATGAATGTCTGTGAAAGGGGAGCGATGGAGAGATGAGGGGCACATTTGCCGCGTGGTAGTGAGTGAAACCGAGGATGAGGTAATGGGGTGGGGGGAGCCACAATAAACTGTCGCACAGGGCACCACCAGCCCTGACTGCTTGTCATCCTCTCCAGAGGAATCAGACCTGTAAGGTTCCATAACCGATGCTGCCATGGGAAGACCCAACAACGTCAAAACACCTTTCTTAGTTATTTCCATTAACAAGAATGGAAAACTTGAATAATATTATTCGAAACGGAAAGACAAAACACCAAGAAAGTATACATTTTCGTAACCCACATAGAGCAATCACCTAATGTATAATGGTACGATTAAAATATGTTTTCTTCTTCAATTCTGTGAAATGATTACTGAGAAGATCGCACAAGCTCCAACTATAAATAATGTCCTATCCTGTCACCAAAACGCTTCACATCAAAAATACCCTGAAACAGCAATGTCTGTCCCAAAACTATACTAACAGGGAAAAATAAAAGAAACGCCAAGGAGCATAACATATCAAACCCCACACCTCAGTAAGCACGCCTGATACAATGTAACTGAGCTGAGTGGTCTCCTCAGAGAAAACCTCTGTTTCTCGCTACAGAAAACCTGGATAGCAAAAACACTTTCCCACGAACAAGACAGAAAAATTCAGACGGTGTCTACAGTGATAGAAGACAAACAGACGCACAGAGATTAATCAAAAAGATCTGAGACAGGCATGTTTGTTGAGCCTGTCCTTTGAGGATGTGGCAGAGGGAGAGATAGGTTTGTGCTTCAGGTTGTGAATTGAGAGATCCTTGAAGGAACTGAAGATTTGTTCCCTTTTGGACTGAAATCAAAGTGCGATTTAGAAGTGAAGCAGGGTCATGGGGATGGTGATGCTGTTGGTCTAATCTGGGGTTATGGGAGGCTCTTTATGGTTAGTGATGTCCAGAAGACATAGTAGAGAATGTGGCCTTTGGAGTGTATTGGTAGGATGAAATGCTGTACCAAGTTGAGCATGTCATGTTAATGAGGGTGAGGACACTTTTTTGTTTTTTTCATGCTTGAGTTGTTTGGGAAGTTGAAGTCACAGAGAATGGTGGTGAAGGCTTGTCTGATTTAGGAGGTGGTAACGAGGTCTGCGAATTCATCCATGAAGTCTTTCCCCCTCACACGGCTCAATGTTGCTTGCCTGCGTGTGCTTACAGGGACAGGAAGAATTATCAATGACAGTGAGGACTCCTCCCTTCTAATAAGCGTGATCCTCGTTTTGGATTCAGAAGCCTATAAAGAGCAAGGGCATCTCCATGATTAAAACATCCCGCAGAGAAGAACATACTAGGGAGGAAAAAACATGTTTAGATCAAGATAACTTGTTCTACTAGATGTCAACTGAAGATAAAACCACCAAATCCCAAACAGAAATTTACAGAAGGAGCAAGCCTGAAGTAAATAGGATTACATTCATACATTTGTCACATTTTGGCACTGGCATAATACCATATTGCTGGTGTAAATCCAGATGCCTTCAGACTGGGATTTGAGGATTCCATTGCAGACCAGGGTCTGCTTCTGCATGTGCTAATTAATGGTGAACATTATAGTACAAGAGTGCAGTGTTGCCTAATTCAGTTATCATGTGTTGGAGGCGGCACGTTCTGGTTGGCTGAGGCAAGGCCCTGGCCAGATAGAACCTACCACAACCATCACGGATGTGTGATTACAATCAATGTATAATCTGCATTCACTCTTGGGTAGCTTGGCACTGAGCAGTCAGGCTTATCACAGGGGCAATGTGTAAAGAATTGGCACAGCACTTTTACACAATGAATACACTGAGCGTCACAAAAGAGACTTCACATGTGTATGAACAGAAGATTTGTATTCAACACACATATTAACTAACACAACATGTACATCAGGTACTTCTAGGCATAAGTCACATTCGGAAATCACACTAGCTCAACCGTGTTAAAACTACATCAGCAACAGTACAATTGGGCGCAAATCCTACTTTCCCTCCCAACACCCTCATGTAGTGCAAAATGTTGTCAGCATTAAACCCACCCTAACAATTATTTGAATTTCCAATTCAATACCACACGGTTATAGGGTGAACCCCGTTGACAACGACAGCAGCAATGTGTTCACTGAAATAATTACAGCACTTTTGAATAGCCTCATGACCTCAGACCGCATGGGTAAAAACCATTGCCAACCGTGATAATCTTTTGGCGAGATAACAACATGTACTGCAACACCGCTGTGCTGTGCAGTGGATCACAGGCAATCACTCCCACATGCTCACTCCACACCGCGACACAGGGCCACAGATATCAGACAGGCTCGTATAGCATGCACTCACACACTTTCGCTCCCAACACCCTAATGTGGTGCACTGATATCCGGCAGGTCAGCTGTTACAGTACTCACAGACCCCATGAGCCCAAACTCTCCTCCACCCTTTAACCAACCTCTACTATCCTACCCCCCAGGGATTGGAAATGAAAGAAACCTTACCATAGGTACTAGGCCAGTCGGGTCCGGAGTCACACTTATTCAGGGTCAGGGGAGCAGGGTGGGTGAAAAGATAGACAGGCTGGTCAGACAGCAGTCAACAAATGGAGGTTTGGCCTTCACTCTGGAAGCTCACTCAAAGGTCTCCGCACTGTGCTTTCGGGAATAGGCCCTGTTCTGCAAAGCATGGGGTGAAGATCACTGCAGGAGACACACCATTCACAATAGCGCCCAGCCAAGCCAGGCACTCCAGTAAACAAATCCACTCCTCCGCGCCCCCCTTGACTGAGGCACAATTTCTAGTGCACGATGACTTGAGGTGCACCAAATGGTTCTGATCACGCACAAAGAGTTACAAATGACGTACTTCCCTGGAATGAAGTACAATGTCTGGTGCATGATGACTTGAGTCACACCAGACAATTCAGATCACATACTAAGATTTACCAGTTCTGAACCTCTCTGGAATGAGACACATCAGGTGTGCGATGACTTGAGTAGCACTCAACAATTCCGATCACACACGAAGAGTTACAAATTACATACCGCCCTGTAATGAGGCACAATGTCTGGTGCTCAATGACTTAAGTCACAGCAGACAATTCCGATCACACACGAAGAGTTATCAATTCTGTACCTCTCTGGAATGAGACACAATGTCTGGTGCATGGTGACTTGAGTCGCACCAGACAATTACAGTCACACACAGAGGTGCAAGTTCAGTGGTGCCACATGAGGTACAATGCAGCATTGGTATGGGTACAGGTTCTGAACATGTTAGGAACACCAGTGGGCACACATGCACACACTGGCCAGCGCCACTTCCTAACATATGTAAGAGAGGCACACAATTTCAGACTGTACTTACAGTGCGAAAGTGCCCAGGCTGAACTAATCCCCTAGGTATGGTGTTCTCTACTACTGGGGATGGGACACCCATGTGTATCTGCCCAGCCTTCCATCTACCACCTGCTCTGCCCTTCACGGGGTGCTATAGGCATAGAGGAAGGCCCACTGAGGATTCTCTACTAAGTTAGAAGTGCCAACCTAAGCAACACCACAACTGTGTCTCTGTGGGTCTGCATTGGCAGGCCAGATACATGCTTAATAGGCTATTCTGGTGGATGGCACACTCAGTCTAATGTTCCAATAGTAGGCAGGGCCATACCCGCGCTTGGTATGTAGTGTACCTTTTTACAGGGCACTCATAGGTACAGCACCTGAACCAATCACATAAACACCCCTTCCTAGCATGTGTAGGATGGGCATGTGCACTTTCCCACTGCAGTACACTGGGGAAGTGCCCAGAGTCCTAAGGCCACACAAAAAGAGTTAGCAGAAATCCAGGAGAAAAAAGAAAAACATTTGAGGGAAATCCCCTAAGAAAGTGTCAACATCAGGACAGTGCACGCTCTACGGGCAACGTAATGCAATAAACTGACTCTTGTGAAATGTAATAATTCATGCATTATGTATTAATGCAGTATGTTAACCTTTTGCATTGCAGAGATTCATGTTAAAACATCATTAATGCTGTTTGCTATGTATTGTTCATTTTCAAGGCTTTGCTGCAGTATTACAAGGTGTGGTTAGGGAGTGGTCCCTATTCTAAGCCTTTCTAGAATCCCTTCCTGCAGTCTGGCTGGGTGTGGCACGTGGGCGGGCCTGGGTCTATTTAAGGGACCCAGCCCAGCTCCACGTGCTCACTATTCAGAGGTCCCGGTGCAGAGCAGCAGCATTTTCCTGATCTCCTGTTCCGAAGGCCTATCTAGGATTTCCAGGCCCTGGCTTCATTTCCTTGGTGATCTTCAAGCAGGGCGGTAAGGCGGAGGTCGGGGCCCCCGACTCGGTTTTCAGAAATACTCGAGTTTTGGGCCTTTTGGTTACATCGCGTGTGCAATGGTTTTCTTGGCATTTAGCTCTTGCAGTTTGGATCGGCAGTGTGCGTGATCGTATCATGTCATTTAACTCTTGATGGTTGAATCGGCTACAGTGTGCACAATTCATTCTTGGCATTTAACTTGCACAGTTCGGATCGGCAGAGTGCGCAATCATATTTTGGCATTTAAACCTTGATGGTTGAATCGGTAGCAGTGTGCGCGATTCATTCTTGGCCTTTAACTTTCACAGTTCGGATCGGCAGAGTGCGCAATCCTATCCTGGCATTTAAACTTTGATGGTTGAATCAGCAGCAGTGTGCGCGATTCATTCTTGGCCTTTAACTTTCACAATTCGGATCGGCAAAGTGCCCGATCGTATCCGGGCATTTAAACCTTGATGGTTGAATCGGCAGCAGTGTACGCGATTCATTCTTGGCCTATAACTTTCACAGTTCGAAACGGCAGAGTGCGCGATTGTATTTTGATATTTTGAATCCTGATGGTTGAATCAATGACAGAGTGTGAAAGTCATTCATGGCATTTAACCCTTGTCTTTCAGATCGGCGGAAAGCGCGATCATTTCTAGACATTGAAATCTTGATGCACATTTTTGATATTTAAAGTGTACAATAATTCCTAAGCAATTGCATCTAGAAGATCCAGACAAAATGCATCCTTGCAACCAATGTGTTCAATGATTACTGTTATAGTGTGTCTTTTCAGAGTCATTCATGAACCTAATGCAGATTATTCCTGAGATCTAATATGTTTATTGATCACTGTTACTAAGCAGTTTCTATTCAAAGAAATAACTTGATTTAGTTCAAGGTTCTGAGCTTCAGATTGTATTCAAAGAAAACTCTCATATGGAGGTTTGCATAATCCTTATTTATTTTCCAGGTATTCAGAGCGAATAAGGTTATGATGAATGAAGGCTCTTGATTATTCACGTTATCAGTCCATAGCTAGCCTGAACAAAGCTTATGAAAGTCAAAGTGTATAATCTGATTATTGTGTTCTTAACTTTTCCTTCCACAGATCTCCTTCCACGCTGTTCCCAACCTAAAACCCCTTCCCCCACTTGGCCATTCTTTAACTCTGTGCTACCAAGAGGTGGACATATTGGGAACAGGCACAAACCCCGAGGATCCAGACTCCCTGAAAGAAAGGCCATGTCGAATATCATGCTATCCATAACTTGTGGAGGTTTCTACTTTTTATTTTTTTCCCTTAGGGTACTTTATTTTTTCAAACAAACTGGTAATATTTCTTCAGGGGTACCCTTATTTTGTTGCGTGTGTTACCTCATATTGAAAATTAATGTTTGTTTTTATGCAACAATGTTACCACCATTGTTTGAGCCGCTTTGACACTGGATTAATGCTGATGATCTTTTTTCTCTCATAAGAACTCAAGTGGTAGGAATTCCTTATTTTAACTTGAAACACACAATCACACAGCTTTAAGAACTTTCGAGAGTAATAACATGTTTACCAAAAAAGTAGCATTTTGGATACCAGTATTTTTAATCGTGTGCTTAACTTGGTACTATGTTGAGTGAATGTGTCAGATTCAAAGAACGGTGGATGAACCATTTTGGTCAGTGCTTAATTTAGGCCAGTGGTTGCAGGTGATGCCTACTGGCAGTCATTTATATGCACCTGCAGTGATTTTTCCTCATCAGATTTAGACCCAGCATCAGTGAGAGAAAAACATGAAAGGGGGAAAGAAAGAGGAAGAGTAAAAAATGCAAACACTTTGACAGAAGACAAAGGAGGGAAGTAAAAGAACATGCTGGAGTGAGATAGAGGGGCAGAAAGTGTCTTGTGGTAGATTAAATATGCATGACGTGAAGTATTTAAACTATGCTACCTTTTTATTTGGCTTCAAGACCTTCTGCAGCAATGGTGGAAGCTTCTGAGCAAATGTTTGGGCCCAACACTATATTTAAGTACCAGAGGCATTTTAAGGCATAGGAAAGTCAGCAATTGAGCAGTGGCACCATTTTTAAGCCTTACCCCCGGGAAACATTCTCTTTTTCTGTCTGTCCTCTGTCTATTTCTGTTTCTCAACATATCCCATTCTCTCTACCTACCTCTATCTCTATCTGTCTCTTTGCCCAGTATCATCTTAAGGATTTTAGGGCCACCAAAAAAGACATATTTCAACTGTGTAACAATCCCATTTCTGAAAGTTTGTTTGCCATTGTGCGGGCTACAGTTAGCAGAAAAAACTCTTAAGATGACACTGCTAAGCACTGTTCTCGGTGTTTGACGGGAGTTTTTGTGTATGAAAGAGAATTGGTAGTCGAGAGAGCTAATGAACTCCATGAGAACCAGTAAATGGCATACCTGGTTCATGTTGTATCTGTGACAAAAGTTGCATCAACGTGTTCTGGTGATCTATAGATTGTGGTGCATCTTGTTGGGGAACCCTGCTGCCTTAGGGCAGTACCTACAAAATCTAGACTCAAGAAAAGGGCTCTGTCTTGATGTAGGTCTTTAGATATCATGTAGAGTAGTTTACCTGTGCTCGTTCATGAATAGGGTGAAGTGACACCAAGATATGGGAGGCCAAAATTAACCATAGTTAGTACCACATGTAGATGTGCAGCTGCATCTATTGAATCTTCATGATAAGAGAATGAGGAAGACCATGTTTGGTGGCACAACTTTGATCAAGTTCCGATAAGTCACCTGTATTCAAGATTGTGATCTTTAGAAAATCTCTAAAAACTGCAATCCAGGGCATAAAAGGACTTCAGAGAGAGAAAGGTAAATCATGAAGCCCAAATTTTACAAGGTCAGAACCACAGTAGGAATTGGTGTTATCATAGCTTGGTGGTGTATGACTAAAAGACCTCAGGTCTGTTTCCATTTAAATTGAGATGATTACGGCACATCCATGAATTGTTTACCACCATACAAGCATCAAACATCTGACGCATTGATAGCAACATGTAAACAAGGGTCAGCCCTCAGGGGGTTGAAAGATCTGGGTTCTATCAGAGTACTTTAAACAAGCAGCGGCATAGCCAATAGGTCTTACCTATGAGAGCTATTAGCTTGGGCAATATTTTGTAGCCATAATATACAGCGGCATGAATTCTTTGCAGTGAGGCTAAAACTAATTTTGAAAAGTGCTACGACTCATATGGGGATAATACGCTCTTTTAAAAGTGCACTAGCGCAGGATGTATCATAGTCTTTTTAATTTTTTTATTATTATTTTTGCCATGCTGCTATACAGCATGGCTATAACTCATTGTCAAAATCAGCAATGCCCATGCTGTACAGCATGTACAAAGTCAATGGCAGAGCCAACAGTCTCAAAGGTGAGACCTATTGGCTTTGCCATTGCTTGTTAGCTCTTGGCTCATCATCCCTTTGATTCTGAGCAAATCAATAAATCTCCTCATGCTTAAAAAAGAAAAAATTTGACAGTTGGAAAAAATCCTATCACGTAAAGAAAGCCATTGCACCCATGCCCATGTCTTAGTAAAAATATATTTGGAAGCAGATGACATCTGTTGTCACAATAAAAGCAGATACCATCAATTGTCACAATAAACATACATGGTGTGGAGTGGCATAGAATGGAGCGTCATAGACTACAGGGGCATAGAGTGGAGTAGAGGGTTGCAGAGTGGAAAGGCACAGAGTGACGTGGAGTAGAGTGGAGTGGAGCACAGTGGAGTAGGGTGGCGTACAGTGGCAGAGAGCGGAGTGGCATTGAGTGGAGTAGTGCCAGAGTACAGTGACAGAGTGGAGCAGAGTGGCAGAGTGGAGTGAAGTGGCGTAGAGTGGAGTACAGTGGCATAAAATGGAGTAGCATAGAGGGGCACAGAGTGAAATGGACTGTGGCAGATAACAGAGTGGAGTGGCAAAGAGTGGAAAAGGGTATTGTAGAGTGGAGTAAAGTGTTGTAGAGTGGAGTGGAATAGAGTAGAGTGGCACAGAGTGGAGTGTCATAGAGTGGAGTGTCGTGTAGTGGAGTAGAGTGGGGTGGCATAGAGTGGAGTTGAGGGCAGTCTGAGAGTGAAGTGGCTGAAAGGGGAGTGGCTTAGAATTAAGTGTCATAGAATAGAATAGAATAGAATGGTATAGAGTGGAGCTGCCTAGACTGTTGCAGAGTGGAGTGACATAGAGTAGAGTGGAGGTGGCATAGAGTGGATTAGAGAATAGTGGAGTGGCGTGGCATAGAGTGGAGTGGCATAAAGTGTCCTAGTGTTGAGGGGCATAGAGTGACTTAGAGTGTAGTGAAGTGTTGTAGAGTGAAGTGGCCACACTAGCTTAGAGTGGAGTAGAGTGTTATATAGTGAAGTGGGATATAGTGGATAATGCAAGGTGTGGTAGCGCGCTACCATTACAGATCGCACAATTTCAATTAAAATGACCATTACATTTGCAGAACTATACAGAACACAAACCATGCTGTAATAATGTGTAGAAATTGGCATCACCTAGTGCAGTGATTTGTTTTGATCATATTAAAATATTTGTTTCCACAGCAATTCAGAGTTACAAAAATGTGCTTTATCTGCACTGTCCCAATTCTGATATATTCTGAAAAATTAGTACAGTTCATTTACAGGCATTTCGATTTTGTTGTGTACTAGAAAAAAAGAACATCCTAAAACTGTCCCTTTAACATCCCCCGTACCAATAAAGATTGTCACATAAATTGTCTCAATTTGTAGTCACAGAAACAAAGGTAAACACTAACTTCTCTGGAAGACAGGGTAAAACATTTAACCTATGTCTTTGCACAACAAAAGTGACAAGATTTAAACAAAATCTAAAGGCCTGTTTAGTGCTCATTCACTTGTGAACTCCAGCATGATTATATTAGGGGTGCTTCAGCAACCCCCACTCTCTTACTTCCAAAGCCTATGGCATGGGTCTGAAATTGTAGAACAGCATTGTTTAAGTTATGCTATTAGTAAAGAGCGCTGGCCAAATGTTGGACCTGGTCCTTTTTACAGGGTCAACCCCAAACCTTTTGTCTTCCTACTCCTATTTTTTCTGACCCTTTCTGTTGACATTAGGACTCTGGGCACTTTACCACTGCTGGTCACTGCTTTCCCTTCTAAACTTGGTATGATTGGCTTCCACCTAATTGGCACATTTCATTTAACTGTAAGTCCCTTGTAGAGTGGTATCCCTATACCCAGGGCCTGTAAATTAAATGCTACTAGTGGGCCTGCAGCACAGCTTGCGCTACCCACAGAAGTAGCCTTTCAAACTGTCTCAGGCCTGTCACCCCAGGGCCTGCATGCAAACTTTACTTCCAAAAACACTTGGCATCTAAATTGACTTGCCGGCCTGTAACTCCCCTTTAACAACATACAAGCCAGATTGAAGGTAGGCCCTAGGTAGCCCTATGGGCAGGGTGCTGTGTATTTAAAAGGTAGGACATATTTCTTTATTTACTATATATCCTAGTAGTGTCAAACAGCCCATTTAGTTTCTCACTACTGTGAGACCTGCTCCTCCATAGGATTGCATCGGAAAATCCCCTAAGTGGTACTGTCTAATCTATGAACTGCTAAGGCTTGGTGGGATTACCAGGAGAAACCGCCACCTAAACCTCTTCTTGTGTGCTAGTCTGCCTATCCCATTGAGTCCCCTCCAGTGCCCCCAGGAGCCCAGCGCATGGGGAGTGCTGTGTCCTGCTTCAAGGCATTTTTGCGACATTAGCACACTGATAGCACACACCTTCCTTACTAGTGGCCCAGCACGTGAGGGGCGCTTCTCTAAACTTGGAATTAGCTGGTGGCTAGCGCTTTCCTCGTCATACCTCGGCAGCTCCTGCTCCTTGTGGCGAGTGCGGTGCCTGCTCCTGCCACTGTTGGGATCCCTCCGAAGAGAGGGCCCACTCTCTCGCACCAGCTTTTGGTGATAAGCGCAGTGCCTGCATGCCATCTGTCAGAAAACCCCCTCTGTGGGCCGCACTCCTCCAGTGAGACACAGAAGACAACAGTCCCTCATCTTCGCCGACTCAGAGGGACTGAGCGCTGCATGACAGGCTGCTTCTCACCTGCAACGTACCCCACAGTTGCTTGGACAGGTGCAGTCATCGGACTGAGGCCAGGCGGGGACTTGCCCCGCCAACAGAGAACCACCAGTGGGGTCCCAGCTAGGACAACTGGTACAAGTTGGGAGACTCTGGGGACATTCTCATAGCAGCTTGCATGACATAAGGGAACCCTCAACGGAGGCCCTGTTCCTGCCGAGCACGGCTGAACACTTTTACCTTCAGTATAGGACTGCTTGCGTAGCAGGGTATTACTGGTACTTGTGCTTTGTCTAATGATGTTTTATACAATACAGTTTATTTTTATATAACTTGTTCTTGTGTTTCCTTTGTGGTATATTTATTGTGTCACATGTGTTGGGTGTGCTGTGCACACACTTTACACATTGCATCTGGGATAAGCATGACTGCTCGTGCCACGCTACCAAGGGAGTGAGCAGGGGTTGTCTTGGGTGTGTAACTCCATTGCTCTGACTACAATGGTGGGATCTGCCTGGCTGAGGTGCATACCATAGCCAACCAGAAACCCCATTTCTAATACTTACAGGCATGCAAAATGTATGTACTGGCAGAGATAAATAGAATCAGTCAGGTAGAAAGATTGGAGGCAGAAAACCTTTTCAAAGAAATACAGCACATTTACTGCTCTGAATTAGCATACAGGAGACAACTGAAAACATGTACTTTCCTGGAGCGCCTCGAGAAAAGAGAAAAAAGAGTTTTTCAGAAAGCAAGCATTCATGAAAAAATACAAGAAGCCAGTCAGAGAGGTGGTAAACAGACTGTGCTTCACAGGAGGGACAAAGACATGCTCAATGGCTTAAAACGAATAAAGCTAGCAAATAGAAAATAAGCAAATGTGAGTTACTAAACACAAGTCAAGTGTAAGCAATGTGTGGAATACATTTCTAGGGATGATTTCAACATGTATCCTCTATGTCTTTGCGATCAGACAGCTGCGCTACCTTGTAGGCTTCGTCCTAAAAAGAACCCCAAATGTTCCTCCAACTCTAAGGGTGTACTTACACATTAACCGCCAGGTTGCCTGGGGCGAGCTGGTCTCGTCCAGGCACACGGTTCCCGTGTGCCCTGGATGAGACCAGCTCGTCCTGCACCTGGCCCACGGGGGAGCACTAGCGCTACCCCCGTGGGTCTCCCACCCACACCCCCCCAGTCGAGGATGGAAGGGGAATCGCTTCCCCTTCCACCCTGACCCCCCCTCGGCAATCTGATGACATCAGCGCGCTCACAGTGCGCGAACGTCATCAGACGCTGCTGAGGACGCACTGGAAGCCATTTGCTTCCAGCGCGAGTGGAGAGAGGATGTCCATTAGGTAAGTCCTTCTCCTGGGAGGGTTTTGGGGGGGGGGGAAACAGACACAGGGGGGAAAGGGAAGAGTTTTTCCTTTCCCCCTGGGCCTGTTTTCAGTGGATTCCTGCTCCACGTTCGGGGGCAGGGCCTGTGATCGTGGAGCAGGAATCCCCACTAGGCACCAGGGATTTTGTTTTCATTTTATTTTGGGGAGCGACTCCTTGGGCAAGGGTTGCTCCCCTGGGGGCTATTCCAAATCCTGTTTCAGCCCCCCCCCCCCGGGGGCAGATCGGCTGTTTTTTCAGCTGATCTGACCACCAGGGATTATGTTTTTCATAACTTTTTGGGCAGCGACCCCTTAGGCGAGGGTCGCTGCCCGGGGGCAATAATTTTGTATATGTTTCGCCCCCCCTGGGGCTAGATCAGCCATGTTTTTGGCCGATCTCGCCCCAGGGGGGTCGAACCCCAATAGGCGCCAGTGATTGTGTGGTGTGTGTTTTGTGTGTTTGGGGGCACCCCTTGGGCAAGGGTTGCCCCCCCAAAGGGGGGAAAATTTGTATTGGCCATTTCGGCCTATTATTTTTAGGCCTATCTGCCCCCAAGGGGGGCAGAAACCACCAATACGCCAGGGATTTTTTTTTTGTTTTGTGCTAGGGGGTGCCCCCTTTGGCAAGGGTCGCCCCCTCAAGGGGGCACAGAGCTGTTGGCCATTTCTGCCCCCCTTGGGGGCAGATCGGCCAATTTGTTTTACGACCATCTGCCCCCAAGGGGGGAGAATCCGCTTAGGCACCAGGGATCCTGTGTGTGTGTGTTTTGTGTGGTGGGGGGCGCACTTTGGCAAACCTCGCTCCCCAAAGGGGGACATTACTGATGGCCATTTCTGCTCCCCTTGGGGGCAGATCGGGCTATTTTTTTAGACCTATCTGCCCCAGAAGCCACCAAGACGTGAGGGGATTTTTTTTTTCCTTCGTTTTTTTGTGCTGGGGGCGCCCCGTTCACCACGTTTCGCAAGGGTTGGCCCCCCCCAAACAGAGTACAGAGCTGTTGGCCATTTCTGCCCCCCTTGGGGGCAGATCGGCCTATTTTTTAAGGCCCATCTGCCACCAAAGGGGGCAGGAGCCACTTAGGCACCAGGGACAATTTCTAAGTTCTCGGTGGCGGGGTGTTTGTCAACTGGCGAAGTATTTGTATTTGTTATTATAACAGTTTATTTCTTCTTTTTGTTCTGGTTCAAAGCTTTTGCTTCCTTTGCTGTGGATCCTTGCGGTTTTGGCAGTAGTTGTCCTGCGGTTTGCATAGTTGCATGTTTTAGGTAAGTAAAAGCAATTTACTCCAAAGGAGTATTGTTGACATGCATGAATGACATGTTTGTAGGTGGTGTACTAAATGCAGTATTGTGTGTGAAATTGTCCTTAGATTTGAGCACAATGATATTTGTGTTGTCATATGTCTAATTTGCTTTTTTCTTTTTCTTTTTCTTTTTAGTGGGATATCATTGGTGATTGCTGTGTCTGTGCAGAGTAGTTGCTGGTGAGTAGCTTTTTCAGGCAAGTGAGTGGTATAGTTTTTTAGTACAAAGCTCTTTGTGATAAAGCTACACTTTGTTTATTACTTATTTTAGTGCTGGTTGTTGTTGGCAATCCATTTGTTGTTATTGAGGATCATGGCTAGCCCCAGAGTGACCGCTCAGCAGGTTGTTGGCATGCTTTTTTAGTCGTCTTCAGACCATAATTACGAGACTGACTCTGCATCCGAGGCAGAGGAGGAAGTGAGAGATTCTGGCAGTGAGTTTTCTGTTCGAGAGGATTCTTCTGATGAGGAAGCCACTCTCAGTGCACATAAAGGGCCTATTTTAGAGGAGGACATTGATGTGCCAAGAGTGCAGCAGCCTGGGGCTGAAGGGTTTCCCATTAGAAGACATGACACCTGGATTGCCCCAAACATGGAGCAGCCACAGTTACCTGCATTTACTGGTCTCCCAGGGTATAGAGTCAATACGGAAAGCTTTTTGCCTGTCAATTTCTTTCACTTGTTTATGGACGATGTATTTTTGGAAGAGATTGTGGAGCAGACTAATTTGTATGTGGACCAACATTTGAGGGACAACACTGCCAGACTTAGGCCTCAGTCTAGAGATACTCAGTGGTTTCCCACATATCTGGAAGAGATGAAAAAGTTTTTAGGTTTTACTTTTTTGATGGGGTTGATAAGGAAGCCGTCACTGGCTTCTTATTGGTCTACTAGTCCCTTGATGGCAACAGCTATATTTCCTGCAACTATGACACATAATCGCTATTTGCTTCTTATTTGTATGCTGCATTTTGTAGACAATGCTTTAGCCTTCCCACGAGATCACCCTGATTGTGACCGCCTTTATTAAGATTAGGCCTGTCCTTGATCATTTTGTAGATCGGTTTACAAGGGTCTATGTTCCAGGCAAAGAGATAAGTGTGGACGAGTCTTTGGTCCTTTTCAAGGGGCGTTTAGTTTTTAAGCAGTGCATTCCTAGTAAGAGGGCACGGTATGGAATTAAATTGTATATGCTGTCAGAAAGTAGTACAGGATACGTGTATAGTCTCCGGGTCTACACTGGTAGGAATTCCAGTATTGACCCTCCTGGTTGTCTGCCCACTTTTGGAGTTAGCAAAAAAATTGTGTGGGAACTTGGTAGAGGACTGTTTAACAAAGGTCACCATTTGTTTGTAGATAATTTCTACACTGGAGTGCAGTTGTCCAAGGAGTTGTTTAGAGTGGACACTGTTGCTTGTGGCACAATCCGTTCTAACCGGAAAGGCTATCCAAGGGAGCTTGTGTGTAAAAAACATGAGAGGGGACAGTGCAGTGCCTTGCGGAATAATGAGCTGCTAGCTCTGAAATTTTTAGACAGGAGGGATGTGTACATGCTATCTACCATCCATGATGAGAGTACTTCCCCTGAGGCTGTTTGAGGTCAGGTTGCCGAAGTGAGCAAACCTGCGTGTTTTGGACTACAATAGGCACATGGGTGGTGTTGATAGAGTAGATCAGAGGTTGGAACCTTACACTGCTCCTCGTAAGTCTTACGTGTAGTATAAAAAGTTGGCCCTACATTTATTTCATTTGGCAACTTTTAATGCTTTTATTGTGTTCAAGGATTGTTCACCTGAGTCAAGGGTGAAATTTGTTAAATTTCAGGAGTCAGTGATAGAGAGCCTTATTGTGGTGGAAAAGGCAAGTGTTCCTAGAGTAGCAGTGGTGGAGGATGTGGCTAGAATGAAAGATCGCCACTTTCCAGATCACATTCCTCCCACTCCCAAAAAACACTTGCCCACTGAGAAATGTAGAGTATGTGCCTGGAGAGGTATCCGGCGGGAGAGCCAGATATACTGCCCCGATTGCCCTTCATACCATGCTCTGTGTGTGGCTGGCCGTTTTAGAAGTTACTACACACAAAAAAAATTTTATTGGGAAATACTGTGAGCGTAAATTGCCTATTTTATATTTTCATATGTTCAGTTTCACGGTTGGCATTACTGTCATGTATTTAGTTAGAGCTTTTGTATTTGTAATTTTGTACTTATTTTATAATAAGTTAGTGGTTTCTTTGTTTATAGAAAAAAGTGCTGGTGGTGTGCGTGGGGTGGTGCTTGGCTGGCGGTGTGTGTGGGGTGGTGCTTGGCTGGCGGTGTGCGTGAGGTGGCGCTTGGCTGGCGGTGTGCGTGGGGTGGCGCTTGGCTGCCAGTGCCAGCCAAACGTCAGTCCACACACTCCCATCAGCTAGTGTGACTGCTGTATCAGTCATGTGGGCGTATGTAAGTGATGGGCCCTTGTGTGGCGCTGCCTGTCGATGCGAGTGTTGTAATGTGCTGGGCCTGTGGCTGGCGGTGTGAATGGTCTTGTGCATGTCATGTATGAAAGGTGTGTGAATGGACTGTAAAACAGCTGGTGCCTTGACGCGGCTTACAGCTCACGAGCTGTGAGTCATTGGTTCAGTTTTTTGGCCTTTCAGTTATTAGCAGTGCATTTCACTTTTGTGAAATCTCTTGTTAATCAAATTTGATCTACTGAACCATCACTCACCCTCGTGCCAAATCCAACCAGTATGTGTGGTAAAAATGACAAAACCTGCTCCGCTGTAATCAGGAGTCGCATCACACTTGTGACACAACCGGTGTCTTAGGTGGGACCCCGATGATGAAGCATGCCTCCATCTTGGTTGGTGGGTGAGGGGTCTTTTTCACAGAACCTAATGCAATTTTAGCGTTTGGCACGTCACAGACGTACGTGGACACATCAAAATGATATATTACAAAACTACCTATGTTTGGGGAGGAGGGGGCACCTATGTTTTTGGTCCTGGGTGCGGCCTTCATCTAGGGAAACCTACCAAGCCCAGACATTTTTTTAAACTAGACACTCCAAGGGGTCCAGGGAGGTGTAGCTTGCATGGATCCGCCAACATTTTCTTACCCAGACTCCTCTGCAAACCTCAAAATGTCCTTAAAAAAGCATCTTTTCCTGACTTTTCGTAGTAGGATCACCACTCCAGCACTAAATTCCTACTCCCCAGCATTCCCTTCAGTCTCCCAAGTAAAATGACACCTCACTTGTGTGGGTCCCCAAAGCAAAGTCAGCCTAAAGATGTATAAAAGAAGAATATGTGCTTATCAACTCGCTGTGCTATCCTCTCAATCTCTACAAGTTTTTGGCCTTTTTCTGTTGCAGGCACCTGGGCCACCCACACAAGTGAGGTATCTTTTTTATTGGGAGACTTGGGGGAACGCTGGGTGGAAGGAAATTTGTGGCTCCTCTCAGATTCCAGAACTTTCTGTCACCGAAATGTGAGGAAAAAGGATTCTGGGTTACAGAACCTGGTGAGAGCCCCACAAGTCACCCCATCTTAGAATCCCCTAGGTCTCTAGTTTTCAAAAATGCACAGGTTTGGTAGGTTTCTCTAAGTACCAGCTGAGCTAGAGGCCAGAATCCACAGGTAGGCACTTTGCAAAAAACACCTCTGTTTTCTGTAGAAAAATGTGATGTGTCCACGTTGTGTTTTGGGGCATTTCCTGTCGCGGGCACTAGGCCTACCCACACAAGTTAGCTATCATTTTTATTGGGAGACTCGAGGGACCGCTGGGTGGAAGGAAATTTGTGGCTCCTCTCAGATTCCAGAACTTTCTGTCACTGAAATGTGAGGAAAAATTGTTTTTTTAGCCGAATTTAGAGGTTTGCAAAGGATTCTGGGTAACAGAACCTGGTGAGAGCCCCACAAGTCACCCCATCTTGGATTCCCCTAGGTCTCTAGTTTTCAAAAATGCATAGGTTTGGTAGGTGTCCCTAGGTGCCGGCTGAGCTAGAGGCCAAAATCAACAGGTTTGCACTTTGCAGAAAACACCTCTGTTTTCTGTGGAAAATTGTGATGTGTCCATGTTGTGTTTTGGGGCATTTCCTGTCGGGGCACTAGCCTACCCACACAAGGGAGATATCATTTTTATTGGGAGACTTGAGGGACGGCTGGGTGGAAGGAAATTTGTGGCTCCTCTCAGATTCCAGAACTTTCTGTCACCGAAATGTGAGGAAAAGTGTTTTTTTTAGCCAAATTTAGAGGTTTGCAAAGGATTCTGGGTAACAGAACCTGGTGAGAGCCCCACAAGTCACCCCATCTTGGATTCCCCTAGGTCTCTAGTTTTAAAAAATGCACAGGTTTGTTAAGTTTCCCTAGGTGCCGGCTCAGCTAGAGGCCAAAATCCACAGGTAGGACTTTGCAAAAAACACCTCTGTTGTCTGTGGGACAATGTGATGTGTCCACGTTGTGTTTTGGGGCATTTACTGTCGCAGGCGCTAGGCCTACCCACACAAGTGAGGTCCCATTTTTATCAGGGGACTTGTGGGAACATAGAATAGCAAAACAAAAAGGTATTGCCCCTTGTCTTTCTCTACATTTTATCCTTCCAAATATAAGAGAGTGTGTAAAAAAGACGTCTATTTGAGAAATGCCCTGTAATTCACATGCCAGTATGGGCACCCCGGAATTCAGAGATGTGCAAATAACACTGCTCCTCAACACCTTATCTTGTGCCCATTTTCGAAATACAATGGTTTTCTTGATACCTATTTTTTACTCTTTAGATTTCAGCAAATGAATTGCTGTATACCTGGTATAGAATGAAAACCCACTGCAGGGTGCAGCTCATTTATTGGCTCCGGATACCTAGGGTTCTTGATGAACCTACAGGTCCTATATATCCTCGCAACCGGAAGAGTCCAGCAGACGTAACGGTATATTGCTTGAAAAAATCAGACATCACAGAAAAAAGGTACAGAGTAAAACGTAGAGAATGATGGCTGTTTTTTTTCACCTCAATTTCAATATTTTTTTATTTCTGTTGTTATTTTATGTAGGAAACCCTTGAAGGATCTACACAAGTTACCCATTGCTGAATTCAGAATTGTGTCTACTTTTCAGAAATGTTTCGGTTTCTGGGATCCGGCTTTGGTTTCACTCCCATTTCTGTCACTGACTGGAAGGAGACTGAAAGCACAAAAAATCGTAAAAATGGGGTATGTCCCAGTAAAATGCCAAAATTGTGTTGGAAAATTGGGTTTTCTGATTCAAGTCTGCCTGTTCCTGAAAGCTGGGAGGCTGGTGATTTTAGCACCACAAACCCTTTGTTTGATGCCATTTTCAGGGAAAAAACCACAAGCCTTCTTCTGCAGCCCTTTTTTCCCAGTTTAAAAATTAATAATTTTTTTTTACCGTATTTTGGCTAATATTTTGGCCTCCTTTAGGGGAACCCACAAAGTCCGGGTACCTCTATAATCCCTAGGATGTTGGAAAAAAAGGACGCAAATTAGGCGTGGGTAGCTTATGTGGACAAAATGTTATGAGGTCCTAGGCGTGCCCTGCCCCAAATAGCCAAACAAAAGGCCTAGCACCTGAGGGGGAAAAGGCCTGGCAGCGAAGGGGTTAAAGTAGTCAGAAGATAATGCCAATATCCATGGGACTCTACATGTTAATGGACTAATAGGTTTTATCATTTTTATTTAATTTCTAGATCTTCCACAGTAGCCCATTTTGGCATATTAATCTCACCTGTTTTTTGCAGTTGATATTTATGTTGATGTGTGCTGCACACCGTTCATAAATGAGTTAGGATACAGTCAATGTTGGATGAATGAATTTTGGTCATTGGAAGCCTGTGCTCACTTGTCATAATGGCAATATATTAAAGACCCTTGACGATAGGTTTGGGGGGTATCTCCATGGTATCTCTACTACGTAGCTGTGTTCTGGCCCAGCACACATCACCGGAAGGTGTGAGTCCTACACATCAACCAGGGACTATCATTACACCTGTTAGAAATGGGGTCTCTAGTTGGCAGAGGTATACACCCTTGTCGAAGTAGGACCACAATCCTAGCCAGGGTAAGTCACGACACAATCCAAATTATCCTGTGCCCACCCTCTGGTAGCTTGGTACTGAGCAGTCAGTCTTAAATTAGAAGGCAATGTGTAAAGTCTTTGTGCAGATCTTTATACAATAACGCAGTGAAAACACCACAAAAAGACACCACACAGGTTTAGAAAAACATGTATTTATCTAGTTAAATTATTGATAAAATGATGCAAAATCAATGTACGATAATCAAATTATGAGTTCTTTGAGGTTTACATCCAACTACAGTACTGAGAAGACACAATAGCTCCAACTGGGGCTACCACGGTGTCACTAATGGAGTTGTTACCAAAACTCTGACACCACTCGTGCCAGTCACAAAGTTGCACAGAACCCCAGGTACAGTACCTTGTGAAATTGAAGCAAACGAAGAACAAGAGTGCTGCATGGAGTCAGAGAGAGGTGTCGCCGGAGTCGTTGCAGTTTCAGTCCCTTATGATGTCCGGGTAAAGAGGCGTTGGTTCTGCGCTGCGAAGCAGGAGGAGGTGAAGTGTCGATCCCATCCGGATGCAGGGGGAAATGATGCAATGATCCTTTGTGACCCAGTGGGGTCACTGGTTCCGGTCCATCAGGATGTGATGTGTTGACTTCGCTGTGTTGCGATGACTGTGTGATGTCAGCAGAGTCACGGCAACCTCGGACTTGCGTTGCAGGCCACGGTCGTTGCATGTAGCGAGGTCCATGGAGTAGGAGCAGGCTGCGGCATCACTGGCGTCGCTGAAGTCGTTCCAAGGTCGGTGAAGTTGGTGTACTAGCAAAAAACTAGCAGTGGAGGTCTTTGCAGTCCATGAGACCCCAAAACAGGGGGCAAGCTCAATTCAAGCCTTGGAGAGCACTTTTGGGGAAAGGCAGAGTCCTTCCAGCACAGGCAGAGGGCAGCAGGGCAACAGCAGGGCAGCAGTCCTTTGCAGCAAAGCAGTTCAGTGAGTCCTTTGGGCAGCCAGGCAGGTCTACTGACAGAGTTCAGGTGCAAGTCCAGAAAGAATCTGAGTTGGTTTGGTCAGGGGCTCAGTTTATATACCCAAAATACTTTTGAAGTGGGGGAGACTTCAAAGAGTGATTTTGAAGTGCACATGTTCCCCATTCAGCCCAGTCCTGTCTGTAAGGGTCCCAGTGGGGGTTATCAGTCCTTTGTGTGAGGCCAGGCCACTGGCCTTTGAAACACAAGTATCAGGCCCCCCACCCTTTCAGTCCAGGAAGACCCATTCTTTATGCAGATGAATGTAGTTGGAACTGAGTGTCCCATATTTGTGCTTGTCTGGGTGAAATGGACAAGGGAGCTGTCAACTAGCACAGACCAAACCGTGATTGGAGATGGGCTGTAAGGCACAGATGGTTTTAAGTGCAGAGACATGCTCACTTGCTAAAAGTGGCATTTCTGAAATAGTCATATTAAATCCAACCTCCCCAATAAGCAGGATTTTCTATTACCATTCTGGCCATACTAAATATGACCTGGTTACCACTTTCAGATCAGAATCTACCACTCAAAAACTATCTGAGGGTAGTCCTAATGCTAGTCTATGAAAGGAGCAAGCTCACAGTAGTGGAAAACGAATTTAGGAGTTTTTCAGCATCAGGACATATAAAACACATATGTACATGTCCTGCCTTTTACCTACATAGCACTCTGCCCTATGGGTTACCTAGGACCCACTTTAGGGGTGACATATGTAGAAAAAGGGGAGTTTAAGGCTTGGCAAGTACTTTTAAATGCCAAGTCGAAGTGGCAGTGAATCTGCACACACAGGCATTGCAATGGCAGGCCTGAGACATGGTTAAGGGGCTACTTATGTGGGTGGCACAATCAGTGCTGCAAGGCCATTAGTAGCATTTAATTTACAGGCTCAGGGCACATGTAGTGTACTTTGGGGATTAACCAATGTTACCATGTTTAAAGGAGAGAGCATATGCACTTTAGCACTGGTTAGCAGTGGTAAAGTGCGCAGAGTCCTAAAACCAGCAAAAACAGTGTCAAAAAAGTGGAGGGAAGCAGGCAAAAGGTTGGGGGATGACCACCCTAAGGCTGTCAGGTCTAACAACACCTTTTTATCATAGCTATAATATTGATGTCAAAAATGTACACATTTTCAATAACCACCTACTCATATATGTACCTTGACTATATTTAGCTTGAAAGTAGATGTGAAGTAAATTTGCACCTCCCTATATGCACTTAGCGTTTGATATTATTGAGCAGAGATATAACAATATTTCCTACTCCATATTTCTCACTACAACCCACCAGAAATGTGTGATGAGATGTGTATAGTGCTCTTCAGCTAGCAAAGACTTCTGGGTCAGGTCAGTCAGAGGTGGATTCGCACAGAGGCTAAGGCTCTGGAATTATGTGAAATGGAGGCTTGGCATTTTCTGTATATTTAAGGGTTTACTACACTTGCTACACCATCTGGTGCATGATGTGCATATTTTAACTGCAAAATATATTTACAGCTCATTGGGATCAAGAGTTACAACGATGCACCACATATGGTGATGTGGCATGGCAGGCACATTGGAAATGGCACCTGGTCATACTAATATAGTGACACATTTACATATACAGTATTAAAGTGTGTTAAAATGCCAAGATAGTGAAAATGAAGTTCTACTGTCAGGAATGTGCCACATTGCACCTCAAAACGTGTGTTTTGTGACATAATGTGGTCAACCTTACTCCATAATTTGGTCACCCGCTGCCACATCATTTCAGTGGCTCTGGAGACAAAGCAAAGTGATGTTTCCATTTCTGGATGTACGAAATCACAACAGGCCATTCATACCACTTATACCACAATGACCTCTCATTGCCATCGGCCTGTCCCTAACTTCCTAGAGGATAGCCAGTGTATTTTCCAAAATTAACTAAGAAAACTTTTCTCTGACCAAAATAAGCCTTTTCGCAATTTTCCCTCTTCGCTTTCCACAGCCCCAAGTGCGGCAATCTGCAATATTTATCACTACTCTGCTACAGGGGTGGCATACTGGCATTTTAATATTTTCCCTCCTGATCCCTGCTGAGGTGCAATTTACCAGAGCGCTGTGTTTTTAATTCTCTTTCTTCCTTTATCCCTCGCTCACCCATGGAGATGACGGCTTTAATTAGAGTTTTCCGCCGTGCTTTTGGAGCTGAAATGAAATAGGTGGCCAGGGTTGGTATTTACATACCGGTGCGCCCTGTGAGGCCTGTTCAACTATCACAGGCCGCAGCGATTCCTTGAGAGGGAAGACGGGAAGTGCCAGCAGGGCACTGTAGGAGAAGCAGATTGATCAGACAAAAAATAATTACAAAGCCCTACTTGACTCTGATGCAGTCTTTCGCTTTATTAGAGGTACCAACATGTCGAGTTACAAACATTACCCTCTTTTTGTCCCGGGTTTTCCAGTCTGTCCTAGCCAGGGATATGTTCGTAGTCCGTCGATCTGCTTAGAGGCCAGTTCGGCTACTTTAACTATAACAGGTGAATTTCTATGGCTTGGATCATTCAAAATATGAGCCTAACAATAATGTCCCTGTAACCTTTGTTTTTTTGAGTGAATTTCTATGTTATTTATAATTCTTTGCCCTAGCTATAACATCCCTCTAACCTTATTTTTTTCAGTGAAATTTCTATGGTTTTTTAAGGTATAGTAATTTTCATTACTATACGTTAATCCAACCACCTAAGCGACGGGAGGCCCGGCCCTGAGGCTAACCCCTTCGGCTGTGTGCAGCAGGGGTGAGCTGCAAGGCCAGGCATGAGGCCAGACCCTGTGGCTAATGCTCCTAATGAGCTGACCCCACGCTGTGCAAGGCCTTTTGGTCGTGCGCGTCAGGAGCTGGCCAAGGTCTGTCTCTCTGAGTGTGAGAACAGCTGTGAGAGCTTGTATCTGGGGATGAGAGTGGCTATGAGAGTGTCTGGGTGTAAAAGTAGGAGCATCAGTATCTTAGTGGGTGCATCAGTCTGTGTGGGTCTGTGAGTGGGTGCTCAAGGGTCTAAGTGCGTTTGTGAGTGGGTGGTAAAGGTCTGAGTCAAACACACAGCCAAGCAATACTGGGATTTGAACCTTCAGACTACTGAGTGACCACACAAGACCTTGATCATTAGCCGAGAAGTGACTCTCTTCCACTTTGCATTCGTACCAAGGATCTTGCTAGTTTGATCCTTTGAAGTAATTGCATGAAGAGACCATTGCAATGACAATATCTCTCTCTCTCTCTCTCTCTCTTCCATCCCATTATGGGATGGAAGGGAGAGAAAGAGAGAGATGGACAGAACCGCAGAGGGAGCTTCAGGGCCTCGGCAATCCTAGCCAGCTCCCCATGTCCTGAGGGAACCAGCATTGCTCCCACAAGCTTTAAATAGCAGCTCCCTGCTTGTAGGAGCAATGTTTTAATCTCTTTCCCTGCACGCATATTGCATGCAGGGAAACAAGTGAAAACTGCACTTTCTGCTAACGGGAGCTTTTTGACAGCTCTCGCTGTCAGAAAGTGAACTTTGTTTGCTTTTACTTGGTAGGAGCTGTCAATACTCCCACCAAGCAAAAGCAAACAGCTATGTCCAGGGATGGGCACCCAGGACATAGCAGGAGCTGGCCCTGGGGGTTGGAGGTCCCCAGTGCCATTTTTGGCTACACAAGGGGGGTGGGAATTTATTGCAGCTCCAGGGAGGTTTTGGTACCTGGGGCTGCAGGGGGGCACGGCCCTCCCTGCATCATATTAGGTTAAGGCCCCAGGTAGGTGGCGGCACCCGGGGCTGCAGGGGGGCAGAGGGGCACCCGCCTTATATTTTTTTAAGGTCCCGAGAAGGTGGTAGTCACCCCCATCCATTTTCATAAAAGCCGGGAAGGGGACGGTCCCCCGTGCTGCAGGGGAATGGGCGGCCACGCATCCATTTTCATTAATGCCCTGGGGAGGTGGTGGTCCCCAGTGCTGGGGGTGGGCCGGGCGGATCCCCTGCATCCATTTTCAGTAAAGCCCCGGGGAGGTGGTGGTCCCCCGTGCCGCAGTGGGGGAGGGTGGCCTCCACATCCATTTTCACAAAAGCCCTGGGGAGGTGGCAGTCCACAGGACTGCAGGGGTGCTGAGTGGCCCCCTCATGCAAAATTTAATTGCCCTAGGGACCTGCCCCCCGCAAACAGTTTACAAAGCAAGCGCAGGAGCCTGCACTTGGTTTTGCTCCTTAATTTTTGGTGGATCTGTGCCAAATTGAAAAAAAAAAAAAAAGCTTTAAAGCTCTCGGTGTTCCTCTGGGACCCCAGGACCAGAGCTAAGGGGTCAGTGTGTCCCTACCCTGGCCTCTTTTCTTATTTTTTTTACTTTTTTTCTGGGACAGCATCGCTGCCAACACTTCCTTGTTGAAGTGTTGGACGCCAATCAGATCACAGCAGAGAATTTGGATTATCTTTAATATCTCAAAAACTACCAAACAGATTTACATCAAACAACAAAAAAAGGCTTTTTTTGGACTAAGAGCTACCTTTCTGCCAAATTTGGTGTAATTCCATCCAGTGGATTGGGCGCTATCACTGTTCAAAATCCCTATGGGTATTTACATGGGAACCGCTCCTTTTTTGACCCGTCCCTTTTTCTCTGCCCCTGCTTGACAGATCACCCCGAAACTTTACAGACAGCAGCTGCTGTGACTGTTGAATTATTTCGTAAAAGTTTGTGAAGATTCGTCTAGCGACGCCAAAGATATAGGCAAGTAAAAAACAGCTTTTTCTAACTAAAACTACCTAGTGGCAATCGCCACTAGGTCATATATATACAAATATATATATATATATATATACAAATATATATATATATATATATATATATATATATATATATATATGTATATATATATATATATATGAAGAACAAAAGAAATGATTGCCACGCACTCCGCTCAGCCACAGAATAAATTTAAGTGGTTTATTCGGTGCAAAAAGAAAAAGAACAACGCGTTTCGACTATGCAGTCTTCTTCCCAGTTCAATAGTCCTTTCTCTAACAGATCTATTTATAGTGCATATTTCACATACCAACCCAATGCATTCTGGTTATAATAGTTCAATTGTACAATGTAAAATTTCACCTAATTTATACTAAATTTCATCAATTCAAAAATGTGTTCGCCAGAAAATAATATAAATGATACACAAATTATATCTATTATATATTAAAATAAAAAAACTCATTTTCATATGTTAGAGAGAGAGCAAGATAAAGTATTATTCTACAATAAACAATAAACAGCCATTACATGATTAAATGAACCTCACAATCCATTTCCCTAATTAATTTACTTCCAATTCATTGCTCAAATGTGAATCATGTGAAAAAAAGTTAATTTGATTAATATGATCATATGATTTAATATTTAATCAAAATTCTAGTAATATTTACAGTCAAATAGATTCCAATACATTTTAAATTCATTTTAAATCATTTTAAATCAGAGATGGACATAAAGCTCCTCGTCATAATTGAGCCCTAACGGGATCTTGGTCCTCATTAAGATAATATACTTAGATTCCAGTTGTCTCAATTTTTTTACTCTATCTCCACCTCTTTCATTTTCAGGAATGTGGTCTATCCCATAATAACGTAACATTCTCCAACTATTTGTTTCATGTTGTTGGAAGTGTTTGGCTATGGCATATGTTTGATCTTTATGTAAAACTGCTCTGACATGCTCTAAAATTCTCTTCTTAAGCATGCAGATTGTACTGCCTACGTATCTCAGGCCACAATGACATTCAATTACATAAACTGTAAATTTTGTGTTACAAGTTATTCGGTGTTTAATGTTCATTACCGTTTCATCCCATAATTTTACAGTTTTAGTTGATTTTCCAATTTTGCAAGCTTTGCAACTATTACATTTAATGAAGCCACATTGTTGTTCAATTAGCCAATTCTGTTGATTTTTTATTGTGAAGTGGCTTCTTACAATATAATCTTTCAACGATGGAGCTTTTCGATACGTGATCATTGGACCTGATCCTATTATTGGACCAAGATCTAGGTCTTTCCGTATAATATGCCAATGTTTGCATAAAATATTTTTGATAAGGCCACTTTCTTTAGTATATTCAATTATCATCCTCACATTGTTTTCCTCTATTTTGTCCTGTATAGCCTGAGTTTTCTTGGGCACTAATGTCTCATCTCGAGAGATTGTTTGTACTTTTTCTAAATTTCTTTGTAAAAGTCGAGAATTGTAGCCTCTTTGTTTAAATCTATGTAAAGTTTCTTTATATTTCAACTGTACCTCTTTCTCATTGGAACAATTTCTACGCATTCTGATCAACTCTCCATAGGGAATGCTTTTAAGAAGTGATTTAGGATGAAAACTTTGACCATGTAAAATGCTATTTGTTGACGTCTTTTTACGAAAGACTGTGGTTTCTAATTTATTATTTTCTACATAAATATTAATGTCTAGAAAATTAATTGATGACTTACTCATTTCACAAGTAAACTGCAAACCCACATTATTCTGATTCAATTTGTCAAAGTATAGTTGAAAATCATCCTGTGTTCCTTGCCAAATTATAAATAAATCGTCAATGAAGCGTACCCAAAGTGCAATTTTATCCATAAATACATCATTATCCTTACTCCAAGCTATTTCCCTTTCCCACCAACCCATTGTTAAGTTGGCATAATTGGGAGAAAGGGAAATGCCCATAGCTGTACCACACATCTGCTGGTAAATCTCATGATTAAAGATAAAAATGTTATTATTGAGGCATAGTTCTATCATTGAAAGCAACATCTTTGAATGTTCAAGTTCCGCAATACTTCGCTGTCTTAGAAAATATTCACATGCTCTTAAACCAATATCATGATTAATAGACGTGTATAAGGATACAACGTCTATTGTTACTAATAAGTAGTCATCCGACCAATTTAATTCCGATAAGATACGTAATAGATCTCCCGAATCCTTAATGTATGAACTTAAAGTCATTACAATTGGTGCCAAATAAAAGTCAACATAGTCAGAAATTCTTTCATACAATGATTCACATGATGAAACTATTGGTCTACCAGGTGGTAATGTTAGTGATTTATGAATTTTGGGTAAAAAGTATATAGTTGGAATGGTTGGATTCTCCTTTTTCAAAAATTTAAACTCATCTAAATTCAAAAGTGATTGTTGATGCCAATCATCTAGTTTCGAATGTAATTGATGAATCATTTGATTGATGGGATTATGATTCAATTTTCTGTAATTCGATTGATCATTTAATTGCCTATATGCTTCTGTCATGTAATTTCGTATGTCCAAAACCACAATATTTCCACCCTTGTCTGCGGGTTTGATTATAATATTAGCATTGTTCGTTAATGATTTTAAAGCTAATCGTTCACTTGTTGAAAGATTTTCCCGATGACCATGGTGTCTAATATTTTGTAACTTTTCCAAATCTTCCAACACTAGTTCCATAAATATATCAATCTTATTTCCAGGTGATAGTACCGGACAGAATTTAGATTTCTCTTTAAAATGACTGAACTGATGTTTATTAGTAGCTATATCCAATTCTCGTAAAACTTCTGATTCAGTGTAAGTTTCATCGGGTAAGTCAAAATATAAATCAAATAACGTTTTCAAATCTCCAATTTGATCAATATATAAATTGGATTGATGTGGAATGTCAGTTGATATTTCCTCTTGTGTTCCTTCAGTTTTTTTCGAGTTCATGGAATGATACTTGACCAATTTTAATTTGCGAATAAACTTGTAAATGTCAATACGAGTGTTTGCATAATTAAAATGTTTTTCCGGGCAGAAAGATAAACCTTTATTAAGTAAATGACGTTCAGACGATGTTAGTTCATAGTTCGAAAGGTTTATTACTAAGTCTGGCTTCTCAATTATTTGTTCTTTTGACTCCTGAGGGGGTATTGTCTTTTTCCACTTTCTTTTGGATCTTCTGATCTTCCTCCTCTGTTTTCTGTTTGATCTATTTTTCTTCCACCTCCTCGGTATCGATTTGTTCCTCTGCCTCTCGTTAATCGTTGATCTAGATACAACACTTGCATTTCCTCTAAAAAAGTATTTCCACTGGGATTATCAAGATGCTCTGAGGAACTTTCCCCTTCACTGATATCAGATTCACTGGGGGTATCTTCACTACTCTGAACAGACTTCAAAGTCTTACGTTGTAAATCAGTTTTAAGACTTTCAAATCTCCTTGCAAAGGTTAAAATTCTGCCATACTTGTAATCTCTTTCATCTCGTATAAATTTGTTTTTCTTCCGTTCCTGTATTTCAAGTTCATACTTTTCTAATCTGGATTCCATGTTGGTCCTAAAAACTAATTGTTCATCTTTTGCTTCACTTTTGTTAATTTTTTCTTCCACATCCTTGATTTGTTTGTAAATCTCTTCCAAATCCAATTTAGCATATTTAATTAAAATTTTCATCATGTTTAAGGAACACTGTGTATTGTTCTCCTCCCATTCTTTGAATAGTTCTGAGCTTGCTCCTGAATATGTTGGTATAGTAAATATGCGTAAACCTCTCGGAATTCTTTTAACTTCAATGTACTTCTCTAATGATAGAATTTCCCAACTTTTACTGATTTCCTTTTTGTAATATTTTTCTAATTGAAAAAATAGATATTTTAAAGATGAGTTATCATGTGCCAAATTAACTCCTGATGTTGAAACTGAAGAACCGTTATCAAATAATTTTGTAGCCACTAACAATCGTTTAGTTTGCCTTGCTTCCATATTAAGTTGTTATGGCTGTTAAAGTTAATAATCACTTGTTCCAGTTATTACACCGAACAACAAAACCACAATGTTCTTCTGAATTCTGAAGGCTGAGCCACCCTTAAACGTTACAGGATATCTTCTTTCCTTTTTAACTTTTTTCCTTTTTAACAAAGGGCCGCTTCGGCGAATGTCGAGTTATGTTTGATTACAACGATATAAAGTATCCGTGTGAAATGGTCTTACCCTGCAATATCAGCAGATCTGGCCGGTGTCCTCCGACGCCGGTCACGCCGTGTTGAAACAGGAGCCGTTTGTGAAAACTCTCGTAAGACGCCGGGCGCTGTCGTATTATTTGATTTAATTTCCAAACAAAGCGAGCCAAGAGTTTCGACGCGCACTAGCAGCTGGTGCAAGGCAGGAGAGTTGGCTGAACTCTCAAAATATATGAAGAACAAAAGAAATGATTGCCACGCACTCCGCTCAGCCACAGAATACATTTAAGTGGTTTATTCGGTGCAAAAAGAAAAAGAACAACGCGTTTCGACTATGCAGTCTTCTTCCTAGTTCAATAGTCCTTTCTCTAACAGATCTATTTATAGTGCATATTTCACATACCAATCCAATGCATTCTGGTTATAATAGTTCAATTGTACAATGTAAAATTTCACCTAATTTATACTAAATTTCATCAATTCAAAAATGTGTTCGCCAGAAAATAATATAAATGATACACAAATTATATCTATTATATATTAAAATAAAAAAACAACTCATTTTCATATGTTAGAGAGAGAGCAAAATAAAGTATTATTCTACAATAAACAATAAACAGCCATTACATGATTAAATGAACCTCACAATCCATTTCCCTAATTAATTTACTTCCAATTCATTGCTCAAATGTGAATCATGTGAAAAAAAGTTAATTTGATTAATATGATCATATGATTTAATATTTAATCAAAATTCTAGTAATATTTACAGTCAAATAGATTCCAATACATTTTAAATTCATTTTAAATCATTTTAAATCAGAGATGGACATAAAGCTCCTCGTCATAATTGAGCCCTAACGGGATCTTGGTCCTCATTAAGATAATATACTTAGATTCCAGTTGTCTCAATTTTTTTACTCTATCTCCACCTCTTTCATTTTCAGGAATGTGGTCTATCCCATAATAACGTAACATTCTCCAACTATTTGTTTCATGTTGTTGGAAGTGTTTGGCTATGGCATATGTTTGATCTTTATGTAAAACTGCTCTGACATGCTCTAAAATTCTCTTCTTAAGCATGCAGATTGTACTGCCTACGTATCTCAGGCCACAATGACATTCAATTACATAAACTGTAAATTTTGTGTTACAAGTTATTCGGTGTTTAATGTTCATTACCGTTTCATCCCATAATTTTACAGTTTTAGTTGATTTTCCAATTTTGCAAGCTTTGCAACTATTACATTTAATGAAGCCACATTGTTGTTCAATTAGCCAATTCTGTTGATTTTTTATTGTGAAGTGGCTTCTTACAATATAATCTTTCAACGATGGAGCTTTTCGATACGTGATCATTGGACCTGATCCTATTATTGGACCAAGATCTAGGTCTTTCCGTATAATATGCCAATGTTTGCATAAAATATTTTTGATAAGGCCACTTTCTTTAGTATATTCAATTATCATCCTCACATTGTTTTCCTCTATTTTGTCCTGTATAGCCTGAGTTTTCTTGGGCACTAATGTCTCATCTCGAAAGATTGTTTGTACTTTTTCTAAATTTCTTTGTAAAAGTCGAGAATTGTAGCCTCTTTGTTTAAATCTATGTAAAGTTTCTTTATATTTCAACTGTACCTCTTTCTCATTGGAACAATTTCTACGCATTCTGATCAACTCTCCATAGGGAATGCTTTTAAGAAGTGATTTAGGATGAAAACTTTGACCATGTAAAATGCTATTTGTTGACGTCTTTTTACGAAAGACTGTGGTTTCTAATTTATTATTTTCTACATAAATATTAATGTCTAGAAAATTAATTGATGACTTACTCATTTCACAAGTAAACTGCAAACCCACATTATTCTGATTCAATTTGTCAAAGTATAGTTGAAAATCATCCTGTGTTCCTTGCCAAATTATAAATAAATCGTCAATGAAGCGTACCCAAAGTGCAATTTTATCCATAAATACATCATTATCCTTACTCCAAGCTATTTCCCTTTCCCACCAACCCATTGTTAAGTTGGCATAATTGGGAGAAAGGGAAATGCCCATAGCTGTACCACACATCTGCTGGTAAATCTCATGATTAATGATATATATATGTATATATACACACACTGAAAAAACAAAGGATACAAGGACATTATAGTTGGGAAATAGAATTTTAAAAAAGCATAGAAAATCACTTAAAATTAAAGGTTACAGAGACGTTATAGTTAGGTTCTGAATTTACTCGCACAAAATTATAGAAATTCACCAGTTATAGTTATGGTTATCTCAAGAAACTGTAACTCGCACCGTAAGGTAACTATAACTCACACCCCTGTCATGCACAGTTTTCTCATCAGTAATGTTACAGCAAATGTTACAGTGATTTTATCAATGATGATATAAAAGATGTCATGAGTGCTGTCATATCTGGGGTAATTAGCAATGCATAGCAATAGGGTTGTGGACACCTTAGGGTGTGAGTCACTATTTAAAGCAGCTCCCTCAATGCAGGAGCAGTGCCGGCTCGCACAAGAGACGTTAACCGGTGGGTGCGCAGGGGCCTGGATTCTCACCCCACGGTCCCCATAGATTTTAGTGGGTGCCCTGAGCATCCTTAAATATATGGCTGGGCCCTGGCCGATGGGGCCCCCGGAGCTGAAATCAGCCTAGGGAGGGGGGGAACATCGCCCCCCTGCCTTTTGAAAAAAGTATTTGGCCCCAGGCAGGCTGTGGTCCCTTGGGGCCCAGGGGGTCCTTGCGGGCCCCCGATAAAGATGTTTTAAATAGCCCCAGGGCAGTGATGGTCCCTGGGGCTTGAAGTGTTCTGCGTGGACTCCCCCACACATAGTGTTGAAATGTAGCCCCGGGAGGTGATGGTCACCATGGCCCGAGGAGTCAGTGAGGCCCCCCCATATATTTTTTAAATGTTGTCCCGGGGAGGTGGTGGTCCCCGGTACCTAGGGAATCTACATGGCTCCCTATGTTTTTTTAATATCAAGCCCCAGGGAGTTGGTGGACCCTTGGCCTCAGGGGGACCATGCAGCCCTGCCATATTTCTTTTTAGTGCAGCCCCTCTATGTTTTTGTTATTATGCAGCCCCAGGGAGGTGGTGAGCCTGGGGGGGTCCTGGCAGCCCCCCATGTATCTTTTTAACGTTGTCCTGGGGAGATGGTGGTCTCCGGGACTGGGGGAGAGAGGTTCTACGCTGTCCCCCCCTAAGTTTTTTATTATGTAGCCCCGGGCAGTTGGTGGTCCTCGGGGCCTCACAGATTCCCCCGCATATATTTTTTTAATGTTGCTCTAGGAAGGTGGTGGTCCTCGAAACTGGAGGGGGAGTCTGCGCAGCCCACTCTAAACTGTTTTATTATGTAGCCCTGGGAAGGTGGTGGTCCCTGGGGACCAAGGGGGGCTGTGCCCTTGTGCGGCCACCTAAATATATCTATTTAATATCACCCCCTTTGAGCTCCAAACCCCCCATTTAGTAGTTTTTGAGATATTAAAAGAAAACCAAATTTGTATATCTAGGGACACGGATCCTCCAAAGATCCAATAGTCTGCTGAGGCTCTTGGAGCTCCAGTGACCACCACTTCCCCTGGCTTTAATTATAAAAAAAAGGAGGTGGGCACATAGGGCCCCCCTCCTGAGGCTCTATTAGCCGCGGGGACCACCACCTCCCTGAGGCTAAACAATCAGCAATGGGGGGGGGGGTGCACGTGGACCCCCTGAGCCAATGAACCACCACCTCCCTGCGACTAAATAACATATACTGGGGGGCCCACAGATCTCCCAGGCCCCTAGGACCACCACTTCCCCAAGGCAAAATACTTTAAAAACAATAGGAGGGGCCGTGTGTCCCTGCTCTCTGGCAACATACAGCCCAAGGGAGCACCACCTCCCCACAGCCGGCCCTGAAGAGTAAAGGAGGGGGCAGTACGGCCCTCCTCCTGGAGCGAATAATGGCCCTGGGACCATGACCAACCAAGGGCGGTGCCTGCTATGTCCTGGGGTGCCCGCCCCCAGGACATAGGTATTTGCTTTTGCTTGGCAGGAGTTTTGAAAGCAGGGTAGGAATAACCTGACCGCCTAGGCCTGGTGGTGGGGTCCCACAGCCAGGGCCAACCATCTTATCACTACATCACCCTCCCATCAATTCAGCAGTAACTCAAATAGATCATGCACAAGATGAATTGGCTTCATATAAAGTCTCTCCCCACACAGATCATCACTGTGTATCAACAAATCATGCTTAGGAAATGCAGTTTATGGACAACACAATATCATGCCTCCCCCTACTCCAGCTTGCCCAGTCCATCACCAGTAGTCATGTTCTATGAAAGTAAACTCATTTCACTTCAAATACAACACAGCATGTTGCTTTGCAAACACATACCTAACTTTTGAATCTGTCCATATCTTTCATAATGTTACACACCTCAGATGAAGACACAACCTATGGCATACCCAAACAGTGTGTCTCACAAAAGGACATAGCATAGCATTGAAACATCAACCTAAGTACTATAAAAAGATTTATTAAGAGTATCTGGACCCACTTATCTAACTCATTTACACATAAACAACTATTCGATGTCTTGCAATGGGGAATACTTAGCACACATGATCAATCACAGACAACCACAGGGAGCATACCAACACCTCCTTTCAATGGACATCAAACTATGTGCATGAAGGCCTCATACCATTCCACGATACATGCTGATTAGAAACCTCTACAAGGCAACATCTAAACACCTACATCACTAACAACTGTCCTGACATGTGAATCCTAGTACCTTAGTACAGAACGGACACTGACATAAGCAATAATTAATGTGACCATGAATGACACTTACACTTAGAGTCAAGCATATTGAATGACAACATATCCCGTAACAGTAACATGTATATGTCAAATGAAAGCCGTGGTACACTACTAAGTCAGGAAGAAATGAGCAGATCCATTACTGGAACTGCCCAAACAGCCTCAGATTATAAAACTTAAGTCTGGCAAATATGAGGTTTGAACAGAACACTAGGCATGAACTATCTATTGACACATTATATAGGCACAAAATAGTTTATGTTGCACCCATATAAGTATGCACTGCCTTATGTTGCATGGACAATATACATGGGCTAAGGTATCACCAGCCTAGCAACTTACTTTCTCAACAGCATTTACATTAGAAGAAAAGGTTTCAGATTACATGTCAATGTTATGTCTTGAAATTTCAATGGTGTTATCACCAACATGATTTTCAATATGTAGGATGTCCACCCTGATCAATATCCACCTTTCCAATTCATTAATCTGACATGACAATGGTGACAACTCTTCAAACCTTATAGGGAGTGTAGTAAGTTTGACATAGCTTAATCCTGATTGGGACGACAGGCTCACATGAAGTTCCCTTCTATTTCAGTACACAGGATTACTTGGCCCTGTTACTTTTCAGTCAGACCCAATGTTGCACATAGGGCTTGAGCCAGTGGAATAGCTCTGGTCAGAGACTAAAGAGCTATGCAACTTACCAATTGGGTAAATGGACTTGGGAACACTAGGTGGAAAGGATGACACAGCAGGTTACACATATGTATGGCTGAGAAAAGTTACACAAATGGCACAGACACATGTGCATTTCCACATGCAGTCATACTATGTGGTTGACATAGGTGATTAACATGTCCCTTCACACAATACAATGGCCACATCTGTGTTTCAATGTTGGCAACTATAGTACTATGTCTTCCTATGAGACACATTACCTGTAGCACTTACCACATTGTCACAGTTGAGATACTTAGACATCATACACTTAACTAGAAGAGACATGTAAATGGGTTCTGTCAACACTTACCCCCTTGTGCGTGCTATGCTGCCCTCAAATGCTCATCCACATCAAGGTAGGCCACCGCCAAAATGCGGCCCATTATGGAGGTCAAGGCACCCCCCCTCATTGGTAGGACATCCCCAGCTGGGCCTCTGCAGTCGTCCGGGCCCAGCATCTCAGGTCCTCCCACCGCTTTCTAAAGTGGGTGCTCCGCCGGCTGTGGACCCCCAGGGCCTGCACTTGCTTGCCGATGAAACGCCAGATTCCCTTTTTTTGATGGGAGTTGATCTGCATGGATGACAGAGACAAAAGGAAAAAGTAATGTCCACATGCACCATACCAACACAAATGGACAGAACACTTCAGTGACAGCAGTTAGGTAACCATTCCCATCCTCTCTGTACACACTCATGCACTATTTAGCATCTGCATGCATCAATACCTTCACTACTTTACATTTCAGGTACACCATCAGACACCAAACCTTTCACACAATGGTATACCATTGGACTATGCCACCAGATTCAAGCTAGCCTGGCTGACGAAGGGTGATACCCTGAAACCGGTCCCAGGATGCTTGTTTCTGGTTCAGGGAGGACCTGGCCTGGCAGTTCGGGCTGGACTGTTCCCACCGGGAACAGGGTCAAGACTGATTTGCATATTGCTGGGTCCAAACTGGAATGGCATGGCAAGCAAAAAAACTGATGAATTAAACCCAGATCTGTGACTGGGGGTGAATGTTTGATTTGCTCTGCATTCCGTCTGTCTGCTGTTGTTTTTGCATTTATCGCCCCAAGTGGGAAGGGTATACCCAGATGTGGGTTCCGTGCTTGCTATGCCACCAGATTCAAGCTAGCCTGGCTGATGAAGGGTGATACCCTGAAACCGGTCCCAGGATGTTTGTTTCTGGTTCAGGGAGGACCTGGCCTGGTAGTTCGGGCTGGACTGTTCCCATGGGGAACAGGGTCAAGACTAATTTGCATATGACTGGGTCCAAACTGGAATGGCATGGCAAGCAAAAAGACTGATGGGTTAAGCCCAGATCTGTGACTGGGGGTGAATGTTTGATTTGCTCTGCATTCCGTCCATCTTCTGTTGTTTTTGCATACCATTGGACTCACCTGCGCCTCTGGTGCACCATATAGCTGTTCATACAGGAGTAAGACCTCCTCCACGAACTTGTCCAGATCTTCAGGGGTGAAGGCTGGGGCCCTAACATCTGCAGGATGTGGCATGATTGCTCCCAGAGGCAGTACTCAGCAGCTCAGGTAGTGGTGTTGTTGCTGGCAGCAGTATCAGGAGTCAACTGAGCAATACTACAGAAGATAGCGGTCACGTCTGCCACGTAGAGGACCGTCACTCCCGGCGGACATCACCATTAGCCCAAGTTCAATGGACATCAAACTATGCACCACGGTTGTGACGGTATACCACCATGATGACTTCCGCCAGCGGGCTTAGGTCACTTCCACATGTCCATTATAGTAAGTCAGGCAGCTGCCATTTTGTGCACATTTCATGTATGGAAGAGTTTTGTAATCTGTGTCATAAACTATGCTCTATATTGTGCTGTATATCTGTAAGTACTGCCTACATGTTTAGTTGTCTATTTGTGCATGTGACCAGTAAAAGCTGTGTAAATGAAGGACATGTGGTTATAGCAATGTACACCTAGTCTCAGGATCCTATGTGTGTTTTAAAAGTAGATAATGTGCAATAATATGTGTATGACATGCCAAGTCGGTTGTACTAACAAACAAATATTGTAACAGATGAATATGTGTGTGTAGTACATTAGGTACTTGAGGGAATGTGCACCAAGGAGAGTGTAATGGGATGCATAGCAATGTGCTGTACTGTAGATGTCAGAGGTTGTAACTGACCTCGAGAGCAGATATGTGTGACTTGTATATGGACATTTACATGATGTTTGCATGCTGCATGTCACATAATATATTTACATGTTTTCACATAGTTACGCTGCCATGAGGAAAGAAAGACAACCACCCCTGTGTACCGTCCACTTGTAGACCTGTACACCATGGAGCAACGACATATTATCCAGACATATTGGCTGTATCGGCATACTATCATGGATCTTCGTGATCAGTTATAGCCAGATCTGATGCCTGCTATTCGCAATCCCTATAGCATATCTCCCATTGATCGAGTCATGTCAGTGCAACACTTCCTGACCATTGGATCCTTTTGGAATACAGAAGCCCTAACTGCAGGAATGTCTCAGCCCATGTTCAGTCTGGTTTTGAAGGATGTACTTTGTGCATTGTTGAAACACTTGGACAGCTACATCAGGTATCCCCAATGTGCGGATTCAACCTATGTGAAGGAAGAGTTTTAAGCTATGGGACACGTTCCACATGTGGTTGGAGCCATAAATGGCCCCCATGTAGCCATGGTTTCCCCCAGTGCCAATGAACAGGTGTATAGGAACAGGAAAAACTACGACTCCATCAACATTTAAGTGGTGTGTCTGGCAGACCAGTACATTTCACAAGTCAGTGCTAAGTGTCCAGGATCAATCCATGATTCCTTCATCATGCGTTAACAGCAATGTTCCAATGCTGATGACCATCTCCATACAGAGAGGGCCTGGGTGGTTGGTAAGTTACAATTGAAATGTGTGTTTGTAAAGTATACATCCTGCGATCACAATGTTGCATGTCCCACATATATGGTTGTGTTGTACTACCAAATTGCTTACACATGACTCTGGCTATCCTAACCGTCCGTGGTTGTTGACACCAGTGAGGTACGTAACCATGCCAGGGCAAGTCTGATACAATGAGGCCGATCGGAGAACAAGGCATATCGTGGAGCAGACTTTTTGGTTCCTGAAAGCAAGCAGGAGCCCTGCTCTACTCACCCAACAATATGGGGGTCATTCCGACCCTGGCGGCCGGCGGTATGTTGGCGGTAACACCGCCAACAGGCTGGCGGTGTTCCGCCAGCAATTCTGACCGTGGCGGAAAAGCCACGGTCATACCGCCGGCCCCTCCACTTTCCAGGGCAGCCGTGCAAGCACCGCTGCCCTGGGGATTATGAGTCCCCGACCGCCAGCCTGTCCGTGGCGGTAAACACCGCCATTGAAAGGCTGGCGGTAAGGGGACTGGGGGTGCCCCTGGGGGCCCCTGCACTGCCCATGCACTTGGCATGGGCAGTGCAGGGGCCCCCAGGCATAGCCCCATCGCGCATTTCACTGCCCGAATTTCAGGCAGTGAAATGCGCGACGGGTGCTACTGCACCCGCTGCACATCAACATTGCCGCCGGCTCTATTACGAGCCGGCGGCAATGTTGATGTGCCATTTCCGCTGGCCCAGCGGAAATGTCAGAATAGGGAGGCATGAATACTGCCGGCAATGGCGGTATTCTGTCTCCCCCGGCCTCGGCGGTCTGGAGAAAAGACCGCCGAGGTCGGAATGACCACCTATATGTCAAATAATAGTTGCCTGCTGCATAATCCACAATCTTGCCCTAAGACGTCTAATACCATTTATACCAGATGAAGGGGAGGTGGTAGAACCTGTGGGTGGAAATGCAGATTTGCCAAGTGAGGAAGAGCCTATGGAAGATGAAGCAGGAGACTCCAAGGCAGATCTCATCAATCAGTACTTCAACTGACTAAAAGGTATGTGATATTTACTTCATGTTGCGATTCACTTTTGAAACCTGAAGCTGATGGATAGCATGAGACCTCCTTCATTGCATCATCTGTGGGGTTGTAGGTAGCTTAATTGCCTTTTAGTGGGTTGTGCATGCAGACAGATAATTTGTATTTTTTACAGGACTGGGTGGTCTACGGTATTATGTTTTTCTATAGCAGATGCAAAGTCACACTTGTGGAGATGACATATGATTCAAGGAATGTTTTCTGCTATGTCCGATCACTTATCTCTGTCAATCACAGATTTGCCGAGATCCTGTTGGGTCATCAACCTTGGCAAGTGACAGACAGTATCAGAAGCAGACATGAGAAGTGGACATGGCTGAAACCAGGTACTGATAGACATGAGTATGTGGGTGTAACTAACATTGTTAGACTGTCAGGACACTGGGGTGGTAATGTGTTTTTCTGTAAAGTTTACTTGTAGGGTACAGGAGGTGGTCAAATGGTGTCCTTTGTGTCTGGCTCATGTGTAAATGTAGGACCATAGCCTCTCCCATCACAATGGTTTCTGTTGTATGTATTTTTACTTCAACCTAGCTGACAGTGTGTTCCTACTTTGTAGACCAATGTGCATGTCACTATGGACTGACATAGGTGACTGACAAGCGTACAGGTATGTGACCAATGAAATTGAGAGATTCCCTGGACTGGGAACATCAGTTCTGATATTTGTCCATACCATGGGATGTGGATATTTGGAAGCAATGGTATGGGTATGTGATGAGGCTTTACCAGGTGATACAAAGGACCAATCTGTGAGCCTCCTGCTATGTAGGAAGACTAACATGACCCTAACCTCTGTATCCTGTGGTTAAGCATTGTGTGACACCTTAGCAAACATCCTGATATTACACTCAGTTATGCTCTGTGTGCATTTTGTACCTGCCACAGCTACATGCCTTCCTGGTAGTTGTCCCTCTGCAGCTTTTGGATTTCCCCCAACATGGTGATTACTTGGCCGATCATGCCTTGGGGATTTTGGTAGGCTCCCAAAGCTTGGGAGATGGTTTCCTGGTCAGTATTGTCCCTTTGATACCCCATCCTCTGGCCCACAGAATCCCTCCTATGCTCTCTAGTTGAAATGTGAGTGTCATGTAGGTTCTGTATGCTCATCCTGTAGAGACCAGGGCCTGTCAAATGTGTCTCCCAGTATAACACATAGTCCAGGCTAGGATAGACCTTCTGTGGCTATGCAACTGTGGCACTGTGCCCACTCCCTGTAGACCTGCAGTTCCTGGCATGCGGCCAATGTGAGACTCTAGTGGCAAAATGTGGCCGGAGTGCCTCAGTCTATTGATAAGATTATGAACAGGTGCTGAATTAAATGTATATGTGCATGTTACATTAATGTCAATGTGTGTCATTGAGATTTTACCGGTCTCTTACTCCCACAGCTCTGTTGTCACCTTCACATAAGTCGTATTTGTCCAGTACAGGGGTAGTGCACATTTGACAAACCCACAGTGCAGATAGTGTGTAGATTCCAGGGAGGCCATGACATGTGACTCAGTACCTTCATTACATGGCAGACAGTAGACTAAACATAACTTTGTACGTTGGATGCCATCTCTGTAAGTTTGCCACATATGGCCAAAGGTGTGTTCTGTGGTACAGGTACATACAACAGAATCCCTCCCTGAAGTAGTATGAGTCTACATTGGGTAGGCCACATGTCCACACAGGCACAGGGAACAGACTTTCTGTACCCACCATGGCAGCCCTTGTATTGTCACTCAAGTCTTGGGGTGTAATCTGTACTATGGTAGTTGCCTGTAGGGACTGTATGCAGTGAGTCAATGTTGTAGAGTGTAAATGTGTCTGTCCAGTCAGGCCCAAGGAGTTTACCCTTCAGAAGGCCACAATGATGTGTAGTGTTTTGTTGTGGCTCGCATCACAGTGCATTTTGGTTGAGCCTGGGTAACCTGATATCAGTAGGCTTGCTTAGTCAGTGAGGCCATGAGCAAGGTAGTGGATTAGTCTACAGATGACTCCAAAAGTGTGTAGTCATGTCCCCGGTACTTATCAGCATGTGTGCTTTATACTTGTGGTGTGTTGACAAGGTGAACATTTTGTGCTTGGTGTTTTTGGTTGTGTGATGCAACCATTTGGGCAAAAACTTCTGTTTGTAACAGTTTGATTTGGCTCTTACATCCATACAGGTCAATGCACATCAGAAGAAGGCAATTTAGAGAGCCATATCCTGGCAGGTGCAGACCCTAGGAGTCCATAGCCCTCAGAGCGCCCTCTGTCGCAAGAGGTAGAAGGACCTGAGGCGCTGGTCCTGTAAGATTGCAGATCTACAGCTGGGGCTGACCTCCCAAAGTGGGCGGGGTGCACTTCAGAGGCTGACTCCCTAATCTCTTGGACCTTGATGAGCGTTTGAAGGGATCACAGCAGCTACAAGGTAGTAAGTTCAGGGCATATTCCTGTCTCGACTACATTGCCAAGTTGATGTATTAGGTTCTGCCATTCCTCTCTGAAGACTGGTGATGGGCCATGTGTGACACACAAGATGAGTAACTGTTTCTGTAGGTATGGAAGTTGGTGCATGCGGTTGTGCTCTGCCTATTAGCCCAGTGATCTAGGACACAACCAAGTACAATCCACAACAAATTTACTCTCCAGGGCCAACACATGGCTGAGTACAGTAATTAATCAGGTCACATTGTTTGTTGTTGTGGGTGTAATTTGTACACAACAATCTACTACTCTTCAGTGTGACAGCCCAAACAACATGAAATAATAGATCACTGTCCTCAGCCATGTGTCTGCTCAAGTGAGTATATTGGCATCTGTCCCCCAGAGGCCACTTGTCTTCATTGTGTCCAGTGGTAGCTGCCACAAATCTCAATGGAAGGGACAGATGGGGGAATAAAAAACAAAAAAAATACCTCTTTCGGTCGTCAGAGGCACCTGCTGCCTCAATCCTCTTCTGGTGGCCCAGCATTCACTGGGACACCAGCACAGGCTCCCCAGCAATCCTGGCACTGCTTTCATGCTAAAGCTAGCATGAAAGCAGCATCAGGATTGGTCTGAGCGGCTTAGACTTTTCCTCAGACACAACCCTGGGGTCTGTGTAGTTTCTCCAGCCCGGCTGTTCAACACAGCTGGGCTGGAGAAAGCTATGCACACATGTGTGGTTGGGCAGCCTGAGATGGTTGGCCAAACATGCATGCGCACTAAAGTGCACTCTCTACTCCCCCCCATCTCCCGTTGCCCACCCCACCCATCCCTTCAAATGCTGCTGGCTGAGCCAGCAGCTTAAAGATAAAATGATAAAGCAATATTGTTTCATCTTTCAGCTCCTGGCTTAGCCAGGGGGGCGACGCTCCTTTGCCATTGAGAAGGAGCCACCCCTAAGTGTGTCACGAGTGCTGGTGCCTCACTTCTGTCTGTCATGTGAATATGGCCATCATACATGTGACAGAGCATACATTGCTCTTTGGGTGCAGTCACAGACCAATACTTTCCCTTGGTAAGTGGGGAATGTCCATTGACATGATTTTGGTGACATTACTGTTGCCATCATTCCATGAGCCTACATGTTAGCAGGTGTTCCTTTCACTTTTGCCAAATAATTTTCACTGCTGTTTCATGCATGGACTACCTGCCTTCATGGAACGATGTCTGGATTCCCTCACATATGTGTGCATGCCAACATATGTTTGGAATTGGTCATATGTCATGAGGCTACCTTTCATGTGGTGCCACAGACAGGAATGTGTCATAATTGATTGGTGACTCACAGAAACCCTCACCCCTTATTGCATGTTATTTGGGAAGTAGAACAGCAGTAGCAATGAAGGACTTGAGAGGTAGAACTACAGTTTTTACACACAATGTGCTTTTGGATGCCGTTGTTGTGGACTCATATAGCTAAGTACTTTGCACATGTGAAACACGAAAGGTTAGTTACTGAAGTGTTGGCATGCATCATGGAGTGACTTGCAGTTATGTGGGAATCATTTGTGGTTGTGCACAACCATTTATACAAGAGAATCTGTGTTTGCAATACAAAAATGGAGATAGTGATCTGGCTTCCCATTGGGCAACATGTTAAGGGCCTTCTACAAATACTTGAGAATCCCTGGGTCTCTCCAACATTGATGAAGCAGAAAAAGAAAGACTAACAAACATTCATATATCATGTAACAAAATCGTATAAGGTCATGTGATTTTAGCAAAGAAAATTAATGTATGTAGAAAATGTGCCCACGAAGTAGATCGCCATTATTATAAATGAGCTTAATTAATCATGAAAAATTGACAATGTAGTAATCCGTCATAATTGCAGATGCATTTTATGATTTTCTTGTTAAAACTGTTATATGCTTAGCTTAAATTTAGCAGAGGCTTTGGCCTAGTTGCCTGGTCTCAAATTTAACTGCTTAGTTTTCACTTGTATTAACAAAGACGTGTTTTAAACTTTAAAAGCTGTATTTTTCCAGTAGAATGACTAATACACTTATCTCAAGGTTTCGTGCTAGGCAAGTTTCATCCCCTTTGAAGCAAGGTCAGTTTCTGCAGGTGCAGACAATAAAGACACTGATGCAGAATTAATTGTCAACTTTGTTGCTACTTGTGTTCCAAAACTCCAAGGACACCTTATGCGTAGGTGAACATTAAGAGAAGGACACTATTCATTGGTTAAAGAGAAACCACCCCATGGACCCTCCAATGGAAGACCCTGAAGAATTTGGAACGTTTCTTACTTAAACCCACAGGACAAAGAGAAGTCAGCCATTTTCTTTGATGCCATTTTGAAGCCAGATTCAAGAAGCCATTTTGATGATACTTTGATGCTTTTTTCTCTCTCCCAGAGAGAGAGAGACTTTAAAGAATTCTCACCCTAGAGACTTTAACTTTAACTTTACTTTGCCTTCCCCATTCCATAACTTTTGTCCCCCCCATTTTCCTTGCTGCTGCAAGGAAAAACTTGCCTTAAAACTTTGCCCCTTTAATCCCGCCCCATGCTGATCGAACCGGTACCTGAAGGACGAAGACTTTCCTTGAATGCTGATTGTATTTGGTAATTATGAAAAGATAAATGTATTATGCATTGTGTTTTCCTTCTTAGGTACCAACTGCTTATTTTTGACAGAGCCCAAGCTAGAAGTTTTCTAAATTTATGTTGACTAAATTTGTTTTGCATGAAGCCCCACATGCCAATGCTAATCAGAGGTTAGTTGAGGTATTCATTTGATGCACCATGCTGAATTGAAATCTTGTCATGCTGAACGATATATGCAATTAGTCAAATTCAGTTACTCTTATTAGTGATTTGCATTGCTATAACCGAGTGCATTATAATCCAAATTTTACGTAGATTGCGTTTCTTCCGTCGCTATGGACAGCTAGTAATGTTCATATACGTATATCATTTGATTTTGAGACTTACTTATATTGTGTTAGCTTTGTTAATATAGGGAGATACACATATTAACTTTTAATAAACAGGTGTGGTTATTCATGACTGAAAGGTCATGGTGTGTCAAATTACTGATTACTAGTGATTCCTAATTTGTTGTTTGATTACTAATTGAGTATTGGATATTGATTATAAATGATTATTGATTTGAGGGATCCGACAATAGTTTGGATGAGGAGAACTCAACCCGGTCAAAAGGTTCACTGACCTCCGGCGTGTCCAAGTATAAGTAATTTATAAGGACTGGACGCGCTATCAGTAGATGGTAGCAGAGTTTGATGGTTTGGCCCTTTGGGACCCCATCTGAACAATAGACAGATTCAAGTTAGAATTTTCTTTGATAAAACAAGTTGGAGAGATGATGATGCCCTAAATCCCCAATGACTTTCCTGGAATCTCGGAGCTTGCGAATGGAGGAAATGGAGGTATGAGAATATTTTCGGCGTTTCTAGTGACAGTATGAGAGAAGTTAGGGTTTCGCGCTTGCACAGCTTATGCGACAGATGAATTGTGAAGTTTGTGAGGATTTTAGAGGGGTAACGAACTCCAATTAAAATTTTAGAGGAGTGATACTCCAAAGTGTGAGAGTAGGGAAGTCGTCGAACTTCATATGAGTGTAGCGCTTTGTGCAGGAAAAAATTGTCCACGTGGTTGTTGATGTTGAGACGGGCCCTGCGAGTTCAAGAGACTCCGGAGTATGTTGAAAAGTGTATGAGACACTTGATTGATGTTGTAATTTGTTCGGTTTAATAGGTTGATCGGGCGTGGTCAACAAGTCAGTACGGATGTTGAGGAATAATAGAAAATTTTTGACTTTGAGATTTGACAAATTCTAAGGTGCACTAGAATAGCTCATTGATCAGTTGAGAGTAAAGTTTGCAGGTCAAATTTTGCTTGCGAAAGTGGGAAACCGAGAAAGATGGAATAACTGCAGAGGCTAGTGAAAAATCCCTAAGGTTTCTGAAGCGATTGTATTACCTTTCCTGTAGTAAACCGACAGATTTGTTTTCTTTTTTTTGGATTAGTGCTCGCGATATATTGCAAAAATTAGTTTTGAGCGAAGCTGAATGAAGGAGGACAAGCCGCAAGACTTTGTCAGCCGCAGTGTGTGAGTGTGACGTCACTAGGAGCCACGCTGGGATAGGTTGGTTGGTGAGAAGGGTCGCACACGGATTGGACGAAGTCCGTGAAGCACAATTGGTGGGGAAAGGCAAGCGAAGAGTATTCCGGGAATTAAAGTCACTTATTGATTACATTTTGAGAAAATAAAAGAAGGAAAGATGACATTTTTCAAAGCACTTAAAAGTGCCTTGAGGGGAGATGTATATATTAAAGCGAATGTAGGAGAAGAAACACTGCCTGAGGGTACACCAGCTTACATCGTGATTGAAGAAAAGGGTGGTGCACCATGTCTTTGGATAAAACAATGGTGTAAATTAACAGAAAAGCATGGAAGTGTAGCGTTTCCTATCCATGGGACGTTTAATCTAAGAGTTTTGGAGAATTTAAGATTTGCGCTATATGACATGAAAATACCTCCAAGACCAGCACAGTTTGAAGCATTAGCAATTTGGGAACAAATGGCTAGAAGGCAACTACAAAAGAAATTTGAGACAAGAGTAAGAAAGGTAGAAAAGACACTAGCAGATGCTAGATGGGATAGTACTCAAAAGGTGTGGAGATCAGACATATTGCAGGGAATTAAATTGTTTCCAGCAATTACTGATGAAGCAGAGATGGAAGGAAAGAAAGCTACCCATAAAACAAACAGGAGTCAGTCCAGAGATAGAGAAAACAAGAGAAACTCGAAAAGGTCAGACGAATCAGACGATGAGGAGTTCATTCTGCAATTGCTAAATGACCGTCCACCACCATGTGTGGAAAACGAAAATGGCCCAAGCACTATTTGTGTTCCGTCAACTGTGGTAAGGTCAAGTCCACTACTAATAGTACTGTTAACTTAAAAAACAGAAACATTACAGAAACCATCAGTAGCAGTAGACGTAGACGCTACATTAATGGGACTAAACGCACAACAGTTAACACAATGGTTGAACAGTCTGAATTCCCCACAGAGTACACCCAAGGGGAAATGAAAAGAATATTTGAATCAAATAAGATTGGGCATGGAAGCAGGTGAACTCGTAGACGGAACGATGGGTTTGAACAGGTTAGAATCATACACAGAAGAAGAGCTAAGATACATTTGCCCTAGAATTACAAGAGAAGTAAGCAGCATACATAGGAGGTTACAAGAAATTGCAGACAGACACAAAATAGACATAAGTAAAACCAAGCACTTGAGCAGAAGTTACAGGTTAGACTTTGAGACAAAAGATTTTGAACACATGAGGTCTGCAGGAATGAAAACACACCTTAAGGAAATATTGCAAAGCGCGCAGGTTTGGAGATGTTTAGACAAGTGGGAGAGTAGGTGGGTTAAGAAAAAGGATAAGAAGAAAGAAAGTACCCCAGATCGGAATGAGAAAGCACAACAGAATGATGATCTTATAACAATGTTACCAATGAGAGAAACAGCAGGGGGAAAACTTATCCATGTACCATGGCACAGGTGTGATATTCAATCCTTTACGGATGATTACCCTAAGTTAAGAGAGAAACCGATCGAATGGTATCAACAAACAGATAGATTTGTGAAACTCGCAAAATGTCTTTGGGAAGACCTGAATACTTTATTTGAAATTGTAGTTCCGGCAGATTTGTGGGAAGATTGTAAAAGGGCTGTGGATTGGCCAACAAGTGAACCAGAAAGAGATAGGGACACAGGTGCACCATCGCTTAGGGTAATGAGCATATACCTTAAAGTGATTGAGTATCTGAAAATAAAGGTTGCGTCGAAAAATGTAGATTGGCAGAAAATTGACAGAACAGCACAGGAAGTTAAGGAGTCGATACATGCATACTATGAGAGATTGTTGAAAGCATTTAAAAATTACAGTGGCACAGAAACGATTGAGGCAAAGGACATGCTCCATTTTGTATTCAGATTTGTGGAAGGGTTGAGACCCGAAATTAGCCAGATTATTAAAATGCACTTGATTTGTTGGCAGTCAAAATCGATCGATGAAGTGTTGAACTATGCAAAATACTGCAGTGATTAAATTGAGACAAAGCAGAAAAGGTTGAAAGAAAAAGTGATGGTGATGCAGATTAGAGCAGCTCAGACAGGTTTGCAAGGTTTCCAACAACAGTTACCGCAGCAGCAACAGCAGGGAAATGCTATGTTTCAGCCACAGATGAGAGGCAGAGGCCGAGGAGGTTTTGTGAATAATGGTCCTGATTTAAATACTGTTGTGATTCCTAATGGTATACAGGCAATGAAGAAAGTGATGCCATGTCACACGTGCGGAATCGTCGGACATTGGAAACGGGAGTGCCCAATGTTGGTGCAGGAAGGTGTAGGTCAGCAAAACAATGATGTCAATACATTTCAGAATATGAGAGGACCGAAATTGAGAGGTCCAAATCCAAATTTCCAAAATAATGTAAATCAGATGCAGGGTCTACAACCTATACAACAACAGCAGGTGCAAATGCCCCGTGTACAAATGGCACAATCACAGCCAATGCAACAGCAGTTTCCTATGGTACCTAATCAGTAAATGCAAGTACCCTTAGCACCAATGAATCAGCAACAAGTAATGCTTCCTCAACAGGTTGCAGGTCAAGGAATGAATCAAAGTAACACAGTACACCAATTCGCGTTACAGAGTGAGAATGGAATAAACAATGGATGGGAGAGTGAAAGTTCAGATGAGGAGGGAAATTGTATGCTTGCAGCATCTTTGGAAGTTGATCAAAAGGGACCATATGTGGAAGGAAGAGTTATGGGTCACAGCGTTTAATTTTTGGTTGACACAGGAGCTACACGCTCTACAGTTAGAAGCATCAAAGTACCAAATTTGCCACTTTCAGGGAGAACAGTTCAAGTAGTGGGAGTAGCAAATAGGTATCTGACAAACCCAATTACAGATCCAGTGCAAGTCACAATTGGTAACTTTCAAGGGTTACATAAATTTGTGGTGTGTGACTCAAGTCCGATATCCCTATTAGGGAGATATTTATTATGCAAATTAGGATGCTCGATTATGTGCTAACATAATGGAATTAAAATTCAGACAAACAGTGATGAGGAAGAAGAGGACAGTTTAGAAGAAGACGAAGTGGAAACTGTCGATGAAGAGTATCCCCTGATCACTCTTTATCCGATGCTCACTGAAGCAGATATTCCAGCTGACTTGCAAGAAACAGTTGAAAAGGAAGTATGGGATATGACAGGGAAAGAAGTAGGATTGGTCAAAGGAGCAGAACCAGTGAAAGTGACTGTAAAACCTAATGTAAATTCTCCTCAGACCCCACAATGTCATATGTCACAAGACACTCTCATGAAAGTCGCCCAACTCATTGATGAATTTGTGAAACAGGGAGTACTGAAAGAAGTACTAAGTAGTCCATGTAATTCACCAATCATGGGACTAATAAAACCAAGTGGAAAGGTCCGAATTGTTCACGATTTGAGAAAAATAAATGACATAATAGTCAAATGTTGTCCCGTAGTACCAAATCCAGCTGTAATAATGTTTCAAATTCCCTCTGATGCAGAGTGGTTCTCAATCATCGATTTGTCACAAGCATTCTTTTCTGTGCCTCTTCATGAGGACAGCCAATTTCTCTTTTGCTTCAAATTCCTGGACAGAGTCTACAGTTGGTGTTGAATTCCTCAAGGGTTTTCGGAGTCACCATCAATTTTCAATCAGATTCTAAAGAAAAATCTTAAATCATTGGAATTACCATTTGAATCAACCTTAGTACAGTATATTGGCGATTTACTGATTGCATCCAAAACAGAAAATGACTGTACAGTTGACACTATTGCCTTACTGAACCATTTGGGAAGGAATGGACACAAAGGGGGTCATTCTGATCCCCGCGGGTGGCGGGAGCCGCCTGCCTGGAGGGAGCCGCCATATGGCCGCTCTTCGGTCGAAAGACCGCGGAGGCCATTCTGGCTTTCCCGCTGGGCTGGCGGGCGACCGCCAGAAGGCCGCCCGCCAGCCCAGCGTTAAACCCCTCCCCACGAGGAAGCCGGCTCCGAATGGAGCCGGCGGAGTGGGTATGTGCGACGGGTGCAGTGGCACCCGTCATGTATTTCAGTGTCAGCAAAGCAGACACTGAAATACACAGTGGGGCCCTCTTACGGGGGCTCCTGCAGTGCCCATGCCATTGGCATGGGCACTGCAGGGGCCCCCAGGGGCCCCACAACACCCCATACCGCCATCCTGTTCCTGGCGGGCGACCCGCCAGGAACAGGATAGCGGTATGGGGTGTCAGAATCCCCATGGTGGCGCAGCAAGCTGCGCCGCCATGGAGGATTCTGCAGGACAGCGGAAAACCGGCGGGAGACCGCCGGTTTTCCTGTTCTGACCGCGGCTGAACCGCCGCGGTCAGAATGTCCTGAGGAGCACCGCCAGCCTGTTGGCGGTGCTCCCGCATCCCCGGCCCCGGCGGTCCTTGACCGCCGGGGTCGGAATGACCCCCAAAGTGTCTCCTTCAATATTGCAATTCTGCCAAAAGAAAGTGAAATATTTGGGTCACCAAATAGAAAAAGGGTCGAGAAAAATAATGAAAGAAAGAATAACGAGTGTACTTCAAATGAGTCCACCCAAAACAAGAAAAGAGGTGAGAAAGTTTTTGGGAATGGTGGGCTACTGTCGCCAATGGATTCCCAATTTCTCAACTCTAGCCAAACCTTTTACTGAAACTGACCCAGAAAGATGCGCAGGATGAAATAATGTTGAAAAGAGATGAAATGGATGCCTTTATTGAATTAAAGAAGTGCATGTACAGAGCTCCAGCTTTAGGTATGCCTGATTACACAAAGCCTTTCACATTGTTTTGTCATGAACGTGATGCATGTTCCTTGTCTGTCTTGACTCAAGCCCATGGTGGTGTAAACAGACCAGTAGCATATTTTTCAGCTACTTTGGATCTAGTCGCAGCAGCCTTACCAGGATGCTTGAGTGCTGAGTGAAGGAATAGTGATGGGACATCCTTTAACAGTTATGGTCCCTCACTCAGTCGAAATACTTTTGACATGTTCCCGAACACAGCACATGACTGGTGCTAGGCTTACTAGGTACGAGACAATAATTTTGGGATCACCTAATGTGCAGTTAAAAAGATGCACTACATTAAATCCAGCAACTTTGTTTCCCAGTGAAAATGTTGAGATTGAAAATGTTGATGTAATTGAGCACGACTGTCTTCAAGTGACTGAATTTTGTACTAAACCAAGACCTGATATCAAAGATACTCGATTGGAAGAAAATGATCAGATTATTTTTGTTGATGGTTCATGTTTAAGAGATGCACTAGGAATATTGAAAGCAGGATATGCTGTATGCACAATAACTGGTGTTCTAGAAGCATCTTGGCTTGAAGGAGTTTACTCTGCACAAGTAGCGGAATTAGTAGCCCTTACTAGAGCTTGCCAACTTTCTGCATTAATGAAAGTCACCATTTACACTGACAGTCAGTACGGATTTGGAATAGTGCATGCTTTTGGACAATTGTGGTCACAAAGAGGCTTTATGACCTCTTCAGGATCACCAGTGAAAAATGGTGAAAGAATAAGAGAATTGTTACATGCTATCCAGTTACCAGGAGAAGTAGCAGTGGTAAAATGCAGTGCACACTCGAAATCACAAGACTTCGTTTCTTTGGGAAATGGATATGCAGATCAAGTCACAAGGTTTTGCGCATTGAACTGTATATTGCTCAGAGACTAATGGAATTTGATAAATGAGTCAGAACTTGAACCAAATGAAGCCTTTGCTCTAAACGTTGTAGACACAATAGAAGAATTAAAATTCCTACAAAATAATGTTAGTAAGGATGAAAAACTCTCATGGAGTAAATTACAATGCGTAAAAAAGCCAGATGATTTGTGGGTTTCAAGTGAAGGAAGATTAGTTTTGCCAGATAGTCTTTTGACGCAAATAGCTAGGCTATACCATGGACAAGCACACATTGGAAGGGATGCCTTGATCAGATTATTCAAAATTGATTGGTTCAATCCCAAATTTCGTCAAGTTGCTGAAGCAGTTTGCCATTGTTGCGTCATTTGCCAACAAATGAACGCAGGGAAGGGAACCGTAGTAAATTTGAGCCACATTGGAAGAGCAGGTGGGCCATTCAGCAGGATGCAAATGGATTTCATTGAGATGCCTATGCATGCAGGCTTGAAATATGTGTTGATGATTGTGTGTATTTTTAGTCACTGGATTGAAGCATACCCTACACGCAGAAATGACAGTCTCACAGTTGCAAAACTTCCCTTGAGGGAACAAGTACCACGTTTTGGATTTCCGATCTCTTTAGAATCAGATAGGGGAAGTCACTTCAATAACGAAGTAATCAAATTACTATGTGCAGCACTGAACATTGACCAAAAATTGCATTGTAGCTACCGCCCTGAAGCATCAGGACTAGTGGAGCAAATGAATGGCACGCTAAAATCAAGAATGGCGAAAATATGCGCATCCACAAACTTGAAATGGCCTGACTCGTTGCCCTTGGTGTTAATGTCAATGAGAAACACACCTGATAGAAAAACTGGACTATCACCGCACGAAATTCTCATGGGCAGAGCCATGAGACTTCCAGCAGTTCCTGCAAATGCTCTTGTAAATATTACAGATGATATGTTATTGGACTACTGCAAAGGTCTGGCTGATGTGGTCCGCTCTTTTTCCCACAAGGTAGAGGCAACCACCTTGCCACAGATCCAAGGTCCAGGACACACCCTGAAAGCAGGTGTTAGGGTTGTGATAAAGAAGCACATGAGAAAATTGTGTTTGGAACCCCGTTGGAAAGGACCTTTCCAAGTGATTCTGACAACTACCACCGCTGTGAAGTGTGCGGGAGTTCCCAACTGGATTCACGCCAGTCACACGAAAAGGGTGACGTGTCCCACAGAAGAGGAAATTGAAGCACTGAAATTACCAACAGCTAACAGGGAAGTACCAGGCACTGAGACACAACGAAGAGAGCCTGAAAGCGAACAAGAAGAAATCGAGACAGAAGAAATATTCTCTGAGGAAGACGCAGTCGATCCTTTTGAGGACAACAGAGAAGAAGCCTCAGGAAGTGACAAAGATCCTGGAGGTGACAAAGATCCTATCTCAGGTGAAGAAGCAGGAGAGCCTAATAAGAGGAGGGCTTTCCCAGAAGCAGATGATACAGGAAAAGAAGGAGAAGACCTGACTGACCTCCCAGGTGAAGAATACAAGACAGAGCAAAGTGAAATTGTTCCCATTCTTCCAGAACCGGTCGCAGGTCCATCAGGTGAAAACAACGCGAAACGGAGACAAAGCATACCAAAGACTAAAGACACATTGAACGAAAACAAATGGCCAAAATTGAAGGATAAAAGAAAGGAAGTGTCTATCATAACCACATCGAATGAAGAAAAGGACACAGCCAAAGAACAAGTCATAAGCAAAAGGGAATCGAAAGGAGATGCAAAATTGAAAAGGAAAAGAATAGCGAGCAGAAGATATTCTGTCCCAGAGTGGGCGTACACAGCCACTAACGATTGGTCAGACTAATTTCTATCTCTTAGTCTTGAAAACGAAGAAGCAGAACGACACTTTGGTATTTGAAAAGTTAAATTTCATGAACATTACCGAATAAGACATTGATAACCTGATTGACTTTTGAAACCGATTTTGAGACAAAGCTGCTAAACCTATAAGAGACTAAGCTGCTAAAGAAAACCGTGTGTACTTTGACCTTGTTCAACCTTTATATATATATATCTGCAAATCTGATTTGATAAAGTGCCTTCAGCTTTCTGATTCTATATAGATCATGACAGACAATACTAAACAAGGACATAAAATGAAATATTGTAAATATATGTGTATAGGTCTAATAATTGCATGTGTACTAATAATTATGGCAATAATTCTTGGAATGCATGGAGGGGATGAAAGAGACGCGGCGAATGAAGCTTCTACTTTTAAAACTACTACTGAATTAATTCCTTTGAAGAAACTTGAACAAGACGAAAAATATTTACATGACAAGAAAGAACTTTCGTCTAATGTCTTCTATCGCTTGCTGAATGAGTATGTTGAGAAAATGGATGCGAAAGATTGTTATGTATGCACACAAATACCCACCTCAGTAATAGAAGGGGTAACATATCATAGCATGCCCCTTACGTATGGAATAACATGCAGTTTGTTACTAACAAGATTTTATGGCCAAGAGTATATTCAATACTTCTATTCCAATCATGATGTTGTATTTTCATATGTCCCCATAATTCGGTACCGGAGTAAAGTAGCAAGAGATTATTATATAAAATTAGTTAGGGGTTTCTTTAAACCATTATCACCTTTTTCCACAGTTCACGCTCATAAAGAAAACCTTACATTCTTGCTCTCACCTGTAGAGAAAAGCTTTTTAGAGCACACTGAAGATAGAAGGAAAATGGTAAAAGAAAAATTAGAAAAAGAATTACATAAAAGAACATCTGTAGATAACTATGCTTTTGCCGCAATAAAGACACAAGGGAAACTGGCTTTAGACGCAATACATATAGGGAAACTTTGTATATATAGACCTAAATCATACTATGACACAATCTTTGTAGGAACGAGTGAATGTAAACACGTGTTTTTATTCCAGAGTAAATGGACGTTCATGTTGAATGGTCTAGATCCAGCTACTCCAGGAGTATATTATGTTTGTGGACTTAATGCCTATTACCGTCTTCCAAAAGGATGGTATGGGAGATGTTATTTGGGAATAGTATTTCCAAAGATTTATCAACTAGATTACTTAAAGAAATTTCCAAAGCTGTCTGAATTACATCGTATTCAGAAAAGGGAGACAGCTTCTGGTGTGGTAGGAGATATATTTGGAGCAGTAATTCCTTCCGTAGGAGTTATATTGAATTCAATCAAAATACGAAAGTTGTCTACTATTGTGGATAACATGCTGACAAATTTCTCAGGAGCAATGATCCTGATGGATACTGAACTTGCTGCAGAAAGAGCTATGACTCTTCAAAACCGGCTTGCTTTAGACATTCTTTTAGCAAAGAATGGCTGCGTTTGCAAAATGCTTAGTGCACGTCACTGTTGTTCATATATACCAGACAACAGTAGACAAATTAGAAGTATGCTTGCAAATTTAACTAACGATAGTACAGATTTGAAAGAATTGAAAGAACCAAGAGTATGGGAAAAGGTTGGAAAAGGATTTGCTTCCGTGGGAAATTGGCTCAGCAACATTTGGAACGGACTATTACTGAAAATAGTAAAAGGGATATTAATAATATTATTTTGCTTAATATGTATTTGGGGAATATGGAAAGCTATTAAAATATTGAAATCAAGAAACAAGAGGAGAATAGAAAAGAAATAACAAAAGAAAATGGTAGAAATATACAGGGAAAAATCAAAGGGAATAAAAAGAAAGAGGGAAATGACTGAAATGCAAGATTATTAAACAAAATTTTAATGAAATAAAATTTGTGATGGAAGATTTAATGTGATGACATAATTAGTCATCAGAGGAGGGATTGATGAAGCAGAAAAAGAAAGACTAACAAACACTCATATATCATGTAACAAAATCGTATAAGGTAATGTGATTTTAGCAAAGAAAATTAATGTATGTAGAAAATGTGCCCACGAAGTAGATCGCCATTATTATAAACGAGCTTAATTAATCATGAAAAATTGATAATGTAGTAATCCGTCATAATTGCAGCTGCATTTTATGATTTTCTTGTTAAAACTGTTATATGCTTAGCTTAATTTAGCAAAGGCTTTGGCCTAGTTGCCTGGTCTCAAATTTAACTGCGTGGTTTTCACTTGTATTAACAAAGACGTGTTTTAAACTTTAAAAGCTGTATTTTTCCAGTAGAATGACTAATACACTTATCTCAAGGTTTCGTGCTAGGCAAGTTTCATCCCCTTTGAAGCAAGGTCAGTTTCTGCAGGTGCAGACAATAAAGACACTGATGCAGAATTAATTGGCAACTTTGTTGCTACTTGTGTTCCAAAACTCCAAGGACACCTTATGCGTAGGTGAACATTAAGAGAAGGACACTATTCATTGGTTAAAGAGAAACCACCCCATGGACCCTCCAATGGAAGACCCTGAAGAATTTGGAACGTTTCCTACTTAAACCTACTGGACAACGACAGCCATTTTCTTTGATGCCATTTTGAAGCCAGATTCAAGAAGCCATTTTGATGATACTTTGATGCTTTTTTCTCTCTCCCAGAGAGAGAGAGACTTTAAAGAATTCTCACCCTAGAGACTTTAACTTTAACTTTACTTTGCCTTCCCCATTCCATAACTTTTGTCCCCCCCATTTTCCTTGCTGCTGCAAGGAAAAACTTGCCTTAAAACTTTGCCCCTTTAATCCCGCCCCATGCTGATCGAACCGGTACCTGAAGGACGAAGACTTTCCTTGAATGCTGATTGTATTTGGTAATTATGAAAAGATAAATGTATTATGCATTGTGTTTTCCTTCTTAGGTACCAACTGCTTATTTTTGACAGAGCCCAAGCTAGAAGTTTTCTAAATTTATGTTGACTAAATTCGTTTTGCATGAAGCCCCACATGCCAATGCTAATCAGAGGTTAGTTGAGGTATTCATTTGATGCACCATGCTGAATTGAAATCTTGTCATGCTGAACGATGTATGCAATTAGTCAAATTCAGTTACTCTTATTAGTGATTTGCATTGCTATAACCGAGTGCATTATAATCCAAATTTTACGTAGATTGCGTTTCTTCCGTCGCTATGGACAGCTAGTAATGTTCGTATACGTATATCATTTGATTTTGAGACTTACTTATATTGTGTTAGCTTTGTTAATATAGGGAAATAAACTCATTAACTTTTAATAAACTGGTGTGGTTATTCATGACTGAAAGGTCATGGTGTGTCAAATTACTGATTACTATTGATTCCTAATTTGTTGTTTGATTACTAATTGAGTATTGGTTATTGATTATAAATGATTATTGATTTGAGGGATCCGACAATAGTTTGGATGAGGAGAACTCAACCCGGTCAAAAGGTTCACCGACCTCCGGCGTGTCCAAGTATAAGTAATTTATAAGGACTGGGCGCGCTATCAACATTCAAAGGACTATTACCTTTTACTAATGCAATCAGAGTATGCTGTTCTCAGGAGTACCAGTCAAGAGAGGTGTAATCACAGGGGCTAGCTGATTCATTGTGTTGTGGATTTTGTAGACACATCCCCTGACATTTTGTACAGTTTGTCTTCAGTGTACATTTGCAAGATGTGTTATCTATATGAACATCATTAGTACAACCTCAATGACTCCATTAGGACAATTTATACATAGTGAAGTGCGCACTGTTGATTTGTTTCCAGTGTGACATGGCTTTTTTCATGTCACCTTCTTCAGGCTTCTGTACTTCTGTCAGCAATATGGCAGGATTTTTGACCATCATTTCTTCATGATGTGGTATTGGGTATGTGAGGATTAGCTGGATTCATGACCTTATGTGGGATTTGTGTAAATAAACTTGGCATTGCCGTACTATTGTATGACAACATGTAACTGAGGAATGCTACATGAGGCAAACCATTGAAGGTGATAAGGTATCCTACTGGTTCAATGGGTACTGTGATTGCACAACTTCACCCATGCAATTGGAGTTGTCTGTGACTCTGAATTATCTGTGGCCAACTGTTGACAGTTCATGTAGCATGCATGCATTTTGTGTGGCAAAACTAGGAGCCACTTTGGTGAAACTTGTTGCTGGGGGCTACTGTACGTCATGGTAATGTTTGCGAATCACAACTGTTATTCAAGTGTGATCAGGAAAATGTAGTGACCCTATTTCTTTTTCTAGTTTCAGCATCAACCCAGGCAAGCGAAGGAGGCAGAATGTAGCCAAGTAAAGAAGCATCTGGCCACGGTACCTTAAGTCATGACACCATCGACACAGTGGGACCCAGTGCCCAGTGGGTGAGGGGAGTGCCACAGAAAAAACAGGATCGACCTTGTCATCTTCTGATTCTACCTCCAGTGACAACTCTCATTTGGTGGCAGACCCATCAGGACTTGCTCCTGTTCCGTCCTTGTCCACCACCTCAATCCTATTGTCACCCTCCTTGTTGCTTTCCACCCAGTTGGCCGTGCCCGTTCACCCAAGAGGGTGGGTGTCTCCTTCACCACAGGCACTTCACCCCCTGCCCTGGTTACCCCTTCTGCCCTGAGTGAGGAGGCTCACTGAGTAACTCTATCCAAGGGGAACCCAGTCACTATCTGGAATATGCAGATGTGTTTCAGAAACCCAACAAACCAGTACTACCTCCACATAGAGAATATGACGGTGCCATTCCCTTGGAACTTGTTGCAGTTATACCCTTTGGGCAAATGCACTCTTTTACTGAACCTGAGAAGAAGATACTCAAGGAATATCTACAAGAAAATTTACAGAGTGGCCTGATTGCACCTTTTACCTTCACCCGCTGGGGCTCCCCTCTTTTTTTTGCCTAAGAAGACGATGGATCTACGTCCCTGTATAGACTTTCGTGGACTTAATAAGATCACCATAAAGGACCGGTATCCACTACCCCTCATAAAAGATATTTTGGAAGCCGTTAGAGGGGCACAGAAACTTACTAAGTTAGATCTTAGGGGAGCCTAACATCATCTAAGAATAAAGGAAGGTGATGAATGGAAAACCGCATTTCTCACACCTTTTGGTCATTATGAATATTGTGTCATGCCCTTTGGTCGAACCAACGCTCCCTCTGTTTTCCAGAGATATATGGATTCAGTGTTTTCCAACCTTTTAAATCAAACCGTAGTTATATACCTAGATGATATCCTAATATATTCCAGACATCTAGAACATCACACCATGCATGTACTTCAAGTTCTAGACAGACTCCAGCAACACCAACTATTTTTTAAACCCTAAAAATGTGAATTCGACAAGACTGAGGTAAAATATTTAGGGTATCATATTAGTCAAGTTGGTATTTCTATGGACGCAGACAAGGTCCAAGCCATCATAGACTGGCCATCCCCCTCTTCTATCAAAGAAACCCAGTGTTTTTTAGGATTGGCCAATTTCTATCATCAATTTATCGCAGATTTCGCCCAACAAACCAGCCAAATCACACGAACTCTTAAAAAAGAGAATTTAGGGAACGGTTTTGTCTGGACAGAAGTTGCTGACTCCACATTTCAAAACCTAAAACATGCCTTCACACAAGCTCCTATATTACGGCATCCTGCTACCACCAAGCAATTTATAGTAGTCACTGATGCTTCAGAAAGAGCCATAGGAGCCGCATTACAACAAAGGCAAAACGATGATGGATGAGAACATCCGATTTTCTATCTGTCTCAAGTATTATCTGATTCAGAGTGTAATTACTCAGTTTTGGAATGAGAACTTCTCGCTTTAAAGACAGCTTGTAATGAGTGGAGATAATACCTTATGGGATCAAGGGAACCATTTGAAGTAAGAACAAACCATTGAAATTTACAGTGTCTACAAAACTTCCAATGTCGGAACAGTCGCCGAGGCCGATGGGCTTTCTTCTTTAGTCAATTTGACTTCTATATAGCCTATATACCGGGTTCTCAAAATATTCTGGCAGACGCCTTGTCACAATGCAATCCTGAAAGTATCGATCCTCCTACACAAAATTTCATTGAACCAGATAGAATTATTGGACTAATACAGTCCTTTCTTGATAAAGTATGGTCTGAGTATTCAGTCCTCTGTGAACTTGAAATTAAAAACTTATGTCCAAATTTAAGCAAGGTTAAGGGGTATTACCATCATAAAGATGCAGTGTTCCTCCCTTCAAAGGCAGTCCAAACTAAAGCACTACAAACGTATCATGACTCTCCTGTTGCAGGTCATTGTGGTATCAAAGCCACGCAAGAACTACTACTTTGCTCCTTTTGGTGGCTACACTAAAGAAAGACACCGATAGTTATGTGGCTTGCTGTCCCATCTGTGCTCAAACTAAAATTCCCCATACCAAACCAGCAGGATTGCTTCAACCCTGTCCGGTTCCACCAGCCCCTTGGCATACTGTATCAACCAATTTCATGTGTTCCTCACCTTCCTCAGCAGGAAATCGAGTTATAATGGTGACCGTTGATTCATTTACTAAGATGGCTCATTTTACTTTTATACAGGAGATCTTTCACCTTCATGGTATCCCTCAAGTCATTATTTCAGACCGTGGCCCCCAATATATTTCACACGTTTGGAAATACTTTTGTAAAATCCTATATATTGATTTGGCCTTATCATCTGGTTATCATCCACAGACAAATGGACAAACAGAACGCCTGAACCAAGGACTTGAACAATATTTATGCTGTTTTTGCAGTGCTACTCAGAGTAACTGGTCTATGTTTTTACCCATTGCTGAGTTCTCATATAACAACAAAGTACACAGTGCCTCAAACGTCACTCCCTTTTTCTGCTGTTATGGTTTTCATCCCAAATCCTTTCCTGCTATCATAAAAGAATCCACTACACTTACTGCAATCACCTAATTTACTCAACAGCTACGTAATATCCAACGTAATTTGCATTCCAATCTTCTATCTACCAAACAACAAACTAAAAGAATGGCTGATAAGAGAGGATGTGATGCCCTATCTTATCTAGTCAGAGACAAGGTCTGACTTTCTTCCAAATTTTAGCCCCTCTGTCTGTCACAAAACAAGTTTAAACCCCGTTACTAGGGACCCTTCCAGATTGTTCAAAAAATCAACCCGGTATCATTTTGTCTTTGTTTAACTAGAAAATTGAAAATACCTCCTGTGTTTCACGTGTCTTAGCTGAAGCCCTATAGATCTGATCCTTTTCATAGACAATTCACCTGCCACCCTCCTCTGTTGGTGGATGATGTACCCAAGTATGAGGTTCAGAAAATATGTGACTCTTGCATTTTCCTAAACCATCTCCAATTTATCATTCACTTAAAGGGTTATCCTCCTAGCGAATGTTCTTGGGAAGATGCCTCTTCTGTTCACGCTCCTCTTCTAGTCCGTCATTTTTCCCGTCTTTATCTAGACAAACCCGGGGCTCCAGGGTGGGACCTAATGTTGTGCTCAGCAGGGTAACTGGTTCGGGCTGCGGTTGGAGCCGCAGTCCATTTTCTTGGCTGCAGGGCTCGCCGCAGCCCCTTTAACCGGCTGCAAATCTTCTGAGGCCCAGGATTTGGCGTCAGGCCTCATCATGTTCGAGGTGCGGAGCGGCCTCAGCATTAGGAGTGGGAGCCCCACCCTTCACTCACCTGGTGTCTTGCCTTTTTTGGGCCATTTTCTTCTTCTTTCTTCTTTCTTCTTCCTTTTTCTTTTTCTTTCTTTTTCCTTTTTTCTTTTTCTCTAGTGGGGCCATATTCACTTTCTCCCAGCATGCCTTTCTTCTTGTCTTCTTCCCTGCATGCATCTGGTTCCCTTTCTAATATGGCGTCCTCATCTATCTCATTCTATAGCCTTTTCCCAATCTAACATGGCGTTCTTGCTTTTTCCTACATGTCACTTCCTGTTCATGGGTATTTAAGAAGTTGGATTCTTGTTCTCCTTGCGCTGCAACACTTCCTTTGGTGGTGATCACGCCCTGGTTGTTTTCCTCTGATTCCAGCCCTTATTTCCTGTTTGTTCCAGCTTTCTTCCAGTTATTTTTCTTGACTTGGAAGTCTAATATTTTTTCACATGTCTTTTCTTCTGTTCCAGGGAGTTCCTGTCAAAGAGTTCCTGTCATAGAGTCTTTTTCCCTTAGGGGTTTTTCCTCTGAGACTCCTTCTGGAGGGCACGGACTGCCTTTGACGTACCATTCTCAGCAGCACCGTGGCTACAGGAAAGGGCCGCCCTTACCCTGGCCAGAGCAGGACCTGCAAGAATCAAGGTTGTCCTTCAGTTCCAGCTGAAAAAGGCTGTAAGTGAAGGGTAGACAGTGACAAGTTGATGTTTTTGGGTACACATTTGTCCTGCTGTTACTTTTGTACCATTTTGACGTTCCTAAGTAATTTGTGTTGTATGCCTACAGTTGTGTGTGTTGCACTCTGATTGCAGACCATTTGCTGTGGTTGGCAAGATCTGACTTTGTGGTCAATGCTGGTGTCACCCAAGGCATGTGTAGATGGCTATGTGGGAGATAATCCAGTTGGGGTGTCCTTTCATTGTGTTTTGTTTGATGTGGTAATTTTTTCATCTTAGGGTGATCAATGTCAGCGTGTATTGCTTTAGATGTGTCTACCTTATGTGGATTGGACATTCGTCCTATGTGTGGAAGTTAGAGTTTTGTTTGTCCAAACAAGGAGGGTGTGCAGTTGTGCTACCTTCATTTACATTTGACTGACCATGTTTCCATTTTGATGTGTGTACCTTCCATCTACTTCATCTAAATGTATGGCCCATACTGTTGCTGTTGCATTTACTTTCTTGACTAGCACTTACACATTTGGCAGATAGTCATGTCACTTGGCTCTTCTATTGGCTGTTCCTGAGATACATGAAGATCCTGTTCCTGTGCAAATGCTGTTTTAGGGGAATGTGCAAAATGAAATGTGTCCCAGAGCACATCCTTCCAGGAGTGCTTCTGATGCCCCCATCCCTAATGTGCAGCTATTTCTGCCAATATGAGCTTTGGATATTTGTCTCACAAAATAGTGTGCATCCCATTGACCTTCCATTGTGTTGCAATGTGCATCATATGTGTGAGTCGTTGCATGGAAGGGGCGCTTGTGTTAAATGATGCATCCATACATATTTTTCCTCAATCTCATGACAGTCCATGGCATTTGGGCAATATGAGGATGTCAGTTTAATTTTTATGTGATGTTGATGTTTTAGTGGTGTTGTGTAACACAATCTTCTGTACACTTCACTGTCCCTGAAACTTAGATGAGCAGTGGTGTGTTTTTGTGGAGTGTGTTTTGCAATGTCAGTGACCTGCCCAAAGGGGGCTTTCTGTGGCTGTGAATGGGTCATTTGTTGTGTTTGATTTACTCATACGTCCCTAGTAAGGTGTACTATGTGTGCCCAGGGCCTGTAAATCAAATGCTACTAGAGGGCCTACAGCACTGATTGTGCCACCCACGTGAGTAGCCCTGTGAAGATGTCTCAGACCAGCCACTGCAGTGTCTGTGTGTGCAGTTTTAAGTTGCCAAATCGACCTGGCAAGTGCACCCACTTGCCAGTCCCAATCCTTCCCTTTTTGTACATGTAAGTCACCTACCTCTAAGGTAGGCCCTAGGTAGCCCCATGGGCAGGGTGCAGTGTATGTTAAAGGTAGGACATGTACTGATGTGTTTTACATGTCCTGACAGTGAAATACGGCCAAATTCGTTTTTCACAGTTGCAAGGCCTATCTCTCTCATAGGCTAACATAGGGACTACATTTCAATATATTTTAAGTGCAGTTTCCCATTGGGAGCAAATAGATCTATGGAGTTTGGGGTCTCTGAATTCACAATTTAAAAATACATCTTTAGGTAAAGTTGGTTTTTAGATTATCAGTTTGAAAATGCCACTTTTTGAAAGTGGGAATTTTCTTGCTTAACCATTCTGTGCCTCTGCCTGCTTGTGTATTCCACGTCTGGGTCAGACTGACAGTTGGGCTATTTGTGAATCTCCACTAGACAGTGACACAAGGGGAGCTGGGGCTAGAGTGGAGGGAGGAGTGGTCACACACTCCTGAAAGAGCTATGCCTGCCCTCGCACAATGCAGTCTCCAAGCCCCTGGTGGGATTCTGGGGGGGCGATGCCTGGCAAGGCAGGATTTGGCAAGGCAGGATCTTGTGAGTATCAGAGACTTTCCTATGAAGTTTGCTTACTTCAAAGGCAGAACTGGCTATAAGTAGTGGAGCCAAAACCCCAGACCTTTAGAACACTTCTGGATCAAGAGGAAGCTCTGCCAAGGAGTAGAGCTGGAGGAGGAGTACTGCCCCTTTGCTCTGTGTGCTTTGCTGGGTTTTCCTGCAGTCGCTGCTTCTGCCTTAAAGAGGGCAAAGACTGGACTTTGCTGAGTATCCTGCTTGTGAAGTTTCTCCAAGGGCTTTAAGTAGAGCTTGCCTCCTGTTAGAAGTCCCAGGGTTATCAAAGACGTCAGCTTCATCTGCCTACAGCACCGGGAACTGTGTTTTGTGCTGCAACAGAAGAAAAACCAATGCAACGCCTTCAACGGCGGTGTTGACTGCACCGTGACCTGAGAATGCCACATGAGCCGTGCCCCACGTTGCACCGCAACCGTGGTCTCACTGCCGCTGCCACCTGATGCTGTCACCGAGCCACTGCTTGCACCATGACCTATGGGCCCCGCAATCCACATCGCCTTGATCACACCGCAGCTTTGGCATCCCTGACGCCACCACTCCAAGCTGACTCCGACACCACTACCTGCACCGCGGCATGTGGACACTGTTCGTGAGCTACATGAAGCACCGTCCCCTCCCACACTGGAGCCCCAGTCCACCGACGCCAGAGCCATTGACTCCAGAGTCGTCAACAGGTGCCCCTGTCTGCACCATGACCAATGGGTGCCGCACGGAGGCCCCCCATGCCACACTGCCACCTTGGGCCTACCGACCACAGCACTTCACCAACGATGACGCCCCTGCCTGCACCGTGACACGGAGACACTGCACGTTGCTTCACCCCGCTTCCCTGGTCTCACTGACACCGCAGGATGCTGTCACCGAGCTGCTGCCTGCACCGTGACCTATGGACACCGCATGTCGATTTGTTCCACTTCCCACTGCAGCCCCGACCCCATCCATGCCACTGCTTCTGACTTCATCATCAGCCTGGAGTGCAATCTGCAACCTGTGTGACTTCGAGGGCCCGATGCCCAACCCCCGGAACCGACACCTGCAACACCAGTGACGCTGCACTCAAAATCTCATCTCGAGGATTATGACGTCCTACATTTCCAAGATACTGTTTGCAGATCTTCCCGACACCGTAGCTGGCACACTATGCCATGGCCAGCCTGAACTGTTGGATTTGTTGTCCACCATGCCGGAATTACCCCAGACAAAGTTATCGACTTCAAGGAACTGTATTTTTAAGTTAATTCTTGAAAAAATTCATATCTTTATTACTGTATGTTGGATTTTTCTCATTTTGGTCTTGTTTTACAAAGATAAATATTGGCTACTTTTCTAAAACTGCTGTGGTGTCCTTTTGTAGTGTGTTCACTGTATTACTGTGTGTTATGTGCAAATGCTTTACACATTGCTTCTGAGATAAGCCTGACTTCTCGTTCCAAGCTACAAAGGGGTGAGCAGGAGTTATCTGAGCTAGGTATTTCCTTTATCCTTACTATAGTGAGGGTCCCTACTTGGACAAGGTGCAGACCGACTGCCAAGTAGAGATCCCATTTCCAACATGCCCTATTTATGAGCAGGATGTGTATGATCAGCTCCATGGTAGCACAGGGTGTGTGATGCTGCCTGCAGGTGAGTTCCTTACTTTAATGTCTCCATTTCCACCAGCTGAGTTGTGGTGGTTGGCCCTCCACAGTCACATCGGCGGAAGTCAACGTCATAATGTGTCTGGCGGAAACACTGGCTCATTGGCCTATCTCACTACTGTGGCGGTCTGCACTGCCTGGCGGCACCAGCGGGACCACAGTGATCTTTTCTCTATGGAGTGGCATGCATCGTAATACAGTGGTCCGACCGCCAACCCGACGGTAGTCAGACTGCAGCCACGACGGTCCACAGACCGCCAAACTTGTAATCAGGCCCTTTCTCAGTATACTGTAATCTGAACTCCACCCTGAACTGATGTCCCCATTCACTGACATACTATATATTTAGTTTCTTGAATTTTGTAAAGCACGTGTAAACTAGATTCAAAGGCAAGAATGATAGAGCGTGATAGAGCATGTCTCAGGAAGGTATTGATTAATATAGTAATGTCAAAAGGGGAAGGAAAGGTAAGGAGCAAAGTGAGGCTGGTTCAGAGCGTTCTTCTTTGGAAGCATGGCTCTGGCTTTAGTTTGATTAATATAGACCTAATGCTTTAGATAGTGTGGAGGGTGATGCAGACAGCCTTGAAGGTGATGCATCTGGCAATATTCAGAAAATGAGAAGTTTGCATGGTTGGAGGAATGTGGTCATACATTTTTGGATGCAGGCATTGTCTGTTGGCTACATCCTGGATTCTAGAGAGTCAGCACAGTTGATAAAGGGTATGCCAACATGCACCCCATTATCCTAGGCGCGACCAGTCCTGAGGCATGAGGTTCTTGAGCCAATGAGGTCATACAACCTCTGTCGGAAGATGCATCATAGAGTTTGCATGGTCTAGAATCCAATTTTGATCCCTTTATCAACCTGTACACAGGAAACATGTTTGAGTTCAAATCTCTCGTATGTTCCCCATGTCTGTTGAGTTGGTTGGCACATGATTGCATTTCAGAGGCTAGCTGAAGATTAATTGATACCCTGCCAAGTTTTGAAGAGTTGACTTTGAGGTGGTGAATAAGCATCTACTGGTTCAAGGCATGCAATGATCTAGATAACAGTAGTTAAGGTATGAGAGATTTTCAAGTTTTAGGAAGATCTGGATGTTCTCTGGATGGATATTGGGAGCAATGGGCTGAAGGTATGTGTAGTGGAAGACTGGAAAATGGTAGGATGTCGGTATAACAGTTGAAAAATGTTGATGAGAAAGGCAGAAGAATGACAGTGTTGGACCCTTAATTCAGGTAAGAATATTAAGGCCTCTCACACTTTGAAGTAGGGTGGGGTGATGCACCCTGTCAGTGGCATGAATTTGATGAAGCTGCAGTAGTGTGGTGACTCCATTTCTGTTGATGGGGTTCTTCATATCATCCCATATGTTGATCATTAGAGTCTACGCCCTTGTTTGGGCAGAATCCTGTTTGTTGTTTCGAACAACGGTCTTCTTATTTGATGAAGTGTGAGATCAGGATCAAGGCTGGTCTCTTGATAAGCTTGCCTAGGAATTCTTCATTGGAGAATGTGTGGAACCTAAGTAAGTTTGTCAGATTGATGCCTTGTGTACTTAGGATAATTTCACTCAGAAGGTCAAAAGAAATATTGATAATGGGCCAGATCAGGAAGACAATGAGAAAGAGGTTCTTGAATACTGTAGTTTCAGGTGGCACTGGTAACTTGGCCAGCCAGAAGTGCCACTTGCCTCGAGGAGTTCCTCCAAGTCACTTGCAGAGAGGGGTTTAAGGAAAGGTAGATTGGGTTGCTAGTCACAGTACAGTTTAGTGAGAAACGGAAGCTTATCGGAGGGTTTACAGTGAGATTGTTCCAGAGGAATTTTATAGATTTTTGGCTTTGGCTTTTAGCCTTTGGCGATGTAATAACCTGCCTGTGAACCATAGATGCCCTGCAAATGGGTACTGTTGAAGGAGGTACATTCTTCATAACACCGTTTGGTAATAATTTTGTGTAGTTCCTTAAATGGGCATACTGCTTCTGAGATGAATGATGAAATGTCCACTGTTCACCTTCTGGATGGCACCAATGTTTATTATTGTGTAACTTGAGATGGAGCCTGTCATTTGAGTTGTTAAATTTGTTCCATGGTCTTTTGTGTAATTTGTTTTTTGTCTTCAAATTCCTTACGTCCAAGTAGAAGCAACAAGTCATGTGTCAGTGTTGCAGCCCTAAGGACTTGAAGAAGATTGATTTATCAAAGATGCATAGAGCTAAAGCTAAAACTAATGAACTTTTAAAATGTAGTTGATTGATAACATATCCACCAGTTGTGATAGGACGTCAGTTGGAAATGCATAGAAAAATGGATAGCCCCAAACACCTCTACAATTCACAATTTGTTGACTGCTTTCATGTTATAAACACATGGATGATGAATAACCAGCTAAAGTTCCATACTGCAAACCTAGAGAATATGGCCTACGAAAAATGGCAAAAGTACCAGCCTACCACCATATGGTCTAAAGAACTTCAGGCCCCTCCAACAATCAGAGAAGTTAGAAACCTTGGAGTAATAATGGATTCAGACCTATCCTTGTTACCCATGCTACCAACATCAGAAAGATTGCTTTCTACACAATGAAAACACTATGGCCCTCATTACAACTTCGGCGGTCTTTGTCAAAGACCGCCGAAGCTGCAGGCGCCAGTATACCACCAGTGCTGGCGGTATATCTGGCTCCTTATTTTGACTTTTCCACTGGGCCAGCAGACGGTAACAGTGGAAAAGTCACATCAACATTGCAGCTGGCTCGTAATAGAGCCGGCGGCAATGCTGATGTGCAGCGGGTGCAGTAGCACCTGTCACGCATTTCACTGCCCAAAATTCGGGGCAGTGAGATGCGCAATGTGGCTGTGCCTGGGGGCCCCTGCACTGCCCATGCCAGGTGCATGTGCAGGGGCCCCCAGGGGCACCCGAGTCCCCCTTACCACCAGCCTTTCCATGGTGGTGTTTACTACCGTGGCCAGGCTGGCGGTTGGGAACTCATAATCTCCAGGGCAGCGGTGCTTGCACCGCCGCCCTGGGGAATATGACCGCCAGGCGGTATGTTGGAGGGACCGACGGTATGGCCGTGGCTATTGTGCCACGGTCATAATAGCTGGTGGAACACCGCCAGCCTGTTGGCGGTGTTACCGCCAACTTACCATCAGCCGCCAGGGTCGTAATGAGGCCCTGTATCACATCTTCCAATACCTTGCACACCAACATAACCTGCAAGCAATACTCTTCATGTCCAAGCTTGACTATGCCAACAGCCTATAAAGTCATAGGGAGAATACAACTTATCCAAAATGTTCCTCCAAGACTTCTTCTCAGTCTATACGCAAGAGAATGAATGACATCAGTCCTGCAATCACTCCACTGGCTACCTACAGCTAGAAGGGCAATATTTAAGACACTCTGCATTGTAGACAGAGCCTCTCAAGGAAAATGACCACTATACCCACAAGTTAAATTAAATCAATAGAAACAAAACAAAACACTGTTCCTAAAGGTTTGCACCACCTATCATCATACTACCTTACCATATGAAATCTGTAGTAGGCACTGCTTTCTGAGTACAATCTGACAAGCTCTGGAACTCACTACTAGCCAGCATTCGAAGCATCCATGGCTGTATTACCCACATCCTCGCAAAACAGGCCAGAAAACAGTCACACCCTCAAGAGCAATTCTTAGCTTACATCTCACAAAGTGCAAACAACTCAACTAGCAAACTGCTTTCAAAATGCAGGTAAACCAAGAAGGACTGACCTATGATTCACTATGGCATTATATGGTTATCTAGTTGCATAAATAACAGTTATGACACAAAATAATTCTAAAACCATAGTAACCAGTGGCCAGCAACATATTATAACTTCTACCTCTTAATTTCCCATAACAAATATCTGCTATGAGGGTTGACCATCAATAGCACTGTACAGCCAAACACATACATCACCAAATGAACAGTGTGAGAAATTGGGTTGTTGGTTGAAGGAGGAGGTATCCCCTACTCAAGCATCAGCCACCGACCCTGTCAGGGTGAACCACAAAAGTCACCAAATCAACCTCTGCCTAATCCTTGGTAGCTTGTCATAAAAAACAATCAGACTTAACTTAAAGTCAATGTTTGAAGTATTTATGCAGCACAAAAAAGTAATAAAGTGAAAACACAACACAAGAAAAATCCAACACGAACTTAGAAAGGTAGAAACAATGTATGAGTTATGAATTTTGAAAGTTTAGGGTAAAAACTAGAGCGCAAAAGATCAATACTCCAACTGCAGAAATATTGTTGTACGAGACTGGGTCAAAGTAAAACAAATATGGCAGTCCTTTAGAATTAGAAAGAATTCTGAAGAAAAATTCTCTGAGAAGGTAAAGTTCAGCTGGTTAAGGCTGCAGGCAGTGTCAGAGGAGGGAGCGTTGTCATCTTGGAGATGCTGGACAATGTTGTGGTGAAGATCTCTACGTTCGGACTTAGTCACTTTTTTGGAAGACAAAAATCTTCAGCGATACGAGTCAGAAGGCATAGCTGACGAAAGTTCCCAGTAGCACAGCTGAACAGGATTTGCTGCTATGGAAAATAATGTAGCAGGAGCTGCCACGAAGTCAGGCTGACTGGCAATGCATCTTAAGTGGATAGTTAGCAGGTTGGTCCCGGTCTTCTCTCGGTCTACAGAGCATTTTTAAGCCAAAAATGTTCCCAGTCCCAAGTTTTTGATTTAGGCTTTCTAGGCACCTTTAACAACATAACGAAGGGTCCAGGACTGAAAGGCACCACTTGAGCGTGGGGTGGGATTCAGGATCAGGACTCACTCAGGCTGGGTCCAGGTGAGGGTTCAAGATGTTGGGAGCCTGTTATGTCCCTGTGGCTCTGAACAGGAGGACAGCAAACTAGCCCTTGGAGTCACTCTCGTAGTCCTTGGTTCAAGTGATGAAGCAGGGCTCAAGAAGCAGGGCAGGCCTCTGGCAGCAAATCAGTCCTTTCAGCTGCAGCAAAGCAGTCTTGTGGAGTACACAGTGTGCCACAGCAGCAGGCATTCCTCTGAGAGTCCTTCCACAGGTCCAGAAAGTGAATTGAAGTGTGGGTGTGAGGGCCCTATTTTTATAACTGGTGCCATCTTTGAGAACTTTCTCGAGGTTTCTCTTTGAAGTGCTTGGAATTTCCTGACTCCCCTTTCCTTACTCCAAGCTGGCTGCAAACACAATGCAGTAGTGACAAGCCTTTTGTGTAAAGACAGAGCACAGCATATTCAGTTGCAAATGGGGATATGCTCTGCTCCACCCCCATCCTGCCAGCAGATTGCCCATACAAGCTATTGTGTGACTGGGAAGAATTTACAAAGTCTTAACTGCCAACTATACATAGTTATGTGGCCCATGGGAGGCTGCAAGTACCAAATAGCAAAGGGCAGGAAAATGCCAACTTTCTAAAAGTGTAATTTTCTAATTGCTATTTATAATCCAACTTTACCCTTGAAGGGGATTTCTTATTACAATTTCATTTATGCCAAACATCAAATGCTTACTTGTTCCCAATCAAAAGTTATCACATTTAGGGGGTCATTATGACCCTGGCGGAAGGCGGAGAAGCGGCGGTAAGACCGCCAACAGGCTGGCGGTCTTTTTTTTGGAATTATGACCATGGCGGTCATCCGCCGGTTCTCCGTTCCGCCCGCCAGGGTGGAGACGACCGCCAGGCTGGAGACCTGGGTCTCCAGCCCGGCGGCCGTCACTATACTGTCGGCGGTATTTGGACCCGGCTGACCGCCATGGATTTCACGCGGTTTGAAACCGCCATGAAATCCATGGCGGTAAGCACTATCAGTGCCAGGGAATTCCTTCCCTGGCACTGATAGGGGTCTCCCCCACCCCCCACCCCGACTCCCTCCCCTACACCCCCCACCACCCCTGCCACCCCCCAAAGGTGGCAGGGCCCCCTTCCCCGACCCCCCACATCCCATCACTCACTCACACACGACACGCACGCAGGCACCACCAACACACATACACGCACACACACCGACATACATGCCAACATCCACACACACAGTCAGACACGCACACCCACATTCAAGCATACACGCACATATCCATACAGACATACCCACAGACATACACGCACTCATTCCCAAACACGCAACACCCCCGCAAGCATACACGCACTCACACACCCCCTCTACATACACAGACGCACACCCCCATGCACGCACACAACACACAACACCCCCTGACCCCCCTCCCCTAACGGACGATCGACTTACCTGGTCCGTCGATCCTCCGGGAGGGGACGGGAGCCATGGGGGCTGCTCCGCTGACACCACACCGTCAACAGAACACCGCCACGCCGAATCACAGGACGTGATTCGGTGGGCGGTGTTCTGTTGGTGTGGCGGTAGAGGTGGAGCAACCTCCACTTCCCCGCCGCCCGCCAGTATGGCTGTTGGTGGCTCTCTGTCCGAAAAAGGACGGAGAGCTGCCAACAGTCATAATACGCCGAGTGGAAAACCGTCACCACTGGCGGTCTTCAGCACGGCGGTCCCTCAGCGGTCTTTTCAAAAGACCGCTGAGGTCATAATGACCCCCTAAATGTATTAAGACACCCAATGTTGTCCTATTGGACAGGTAGGCCTCACAGTAGTGAAAAACAAATTTACGAGTTTCACTACCAGGACATGCAAACCTTAAACGTACATGTCCAACCTTGTAATTACAATGCACTCTTCTCTATGGGCTTCCTATGGCCTTCCGTAGGAGTAACTTAAAAGCAATAAAAGTCAAATTGGCAGTTTACAAATGTGTTCAAGCTGTATTGGCAGACCTGGGACATGTGTTCAAGGGCAGCTTAAGTGGGTGGCACAATAAGTGCTGCATGCCTGCTAGTAACTTTTAATTTACAGTCCTGGGTATATGGTATACAAATCTATAAATGATGTATAGGTACATTAAATATGCCAATCAGGTGTGCGCCAATTTTACAATGTTTTTGGGAGAGAACTCAAGCACTTTAGCACTGGTTAGCTGAGGCACAGTGCACGGAGTCCTAAGGCCAACAAAAATAGATTCAGCAGAATAGGAGGGATGAAGATAAAAAGTTTTAGGGTGACCCTGCAGAGAGGGCCAGGTTCAACAAATAGACATGGAACAACTGAACAGATCTGTTAGACATTACTGAACAATTTGGGGGACTTTAATATAGTTCACCACTGCAGGTCCCTAATATCAATGCCACCTGAGCACTCCTTTACATCTCACAAAGACCCTCTGATATGGAATGATAATAAAAATGCCCATCCCAACTGATCTCTCCTCTTCTCTCTCCCTCCAGTCATACCAACTCAGGACCCCAACTATATGCAAAATCTCAGATTGGATAAGCCAGTGTAGTCACCAGCTAAGCAGACTACATCATATGAAAAACCATAAAGGGACCTGCAGAACTGTACAAAGCTACCAGCATACTTAGAAAAATAAATAAAACTACCTTTAAGCCTCCTATCATCATCAAACACCCTGCTAAATGCTGTGTCCCATAACACGATAACTGCATCTTGGTGATCTTCATGAACGACATGAAGACACACCCACATTGGATCAAAAGAAAGACAACATCCTTCCATGCTTCTTTAGTGCTCCACATTGGGATAGTAAGTGCTATGATATGATATATTTTTGCAAAGCTCTAGAATGCCCAGGGGCATCTTGGTGCTGGCAACTGTCAGAATAAATCGCAGGGCCAAACTAGCACACTATTAATTGGAGAACAACCAAGTTTTAGTGCCCTCCTAAAATGTAGCAGGGTAATCAGAGATTTTATATGTAAAGAAAGGCTGTTCAAAACTTTAGCAGTACAGCTGATGAAGCGTTTGCCTCCCTAGGTTGCACGCTTAAATTTAGGAACCACTACTCTTTCAATAAAGGTAGATCGAAGCATCCTGATGGGATTCTACTACTAAAAGTTACGCTTAAGGTATTCTGGACCTACCTCCTGAAGAGCCTTACTGACAATAAAGAGGCCCTCAAAAGCAATCTATTTTCTGATTGATAACCAGTGAAGCATGGACAATGCCTGGGAAACTGACTGGAACTTGGGGATGTTTAAGAGCTTGAGACCTGCTGCATTTTGAAGGGTCTGGAGTATGTTTTACAGTAGCTGCTGTATATTCCCATACAGAGAATGCAATAATCAATTTTGGATAGCACGAGGGTCACTATTACTGGCTTCCAAAGTTTAAACCTGATGCAGGGATTTGTTTGAGGCTGATCTGCATCACCAACTAGATGTTTATGTCACCCACAATGCAAAGGTTTTTGGTGTTAATGGCAAAGTCAGTGAGTAGTAGAGGAAGGTGTTGTCCAGATTTCAGAAAGGGGAAGACAGGGAAGGAGGCAGAAGTGCAGGACTGTTCAATTCAATGCTGCATGTGAGCAGAGCGTACATTGCTGCTAAATGCTGTATATTGTGTGTGCGTGTGCTAACATACAGGCTTGGACTGCTACTGTAGATGCTGTACATGTTCTGTACATGCAAGGGAAGCTTGTATTGTTTCTGACTACATCGGTATGTGTTCTATAGGTGTGAAGGAAGCTTGTACTCCTACCTGGTACTGTACCTGTTTTTTGTGTGGAAATCCAGCTATGCGTGTGAGTCAAGTTTGCACTCATAGACACCAGTGCTGCCCCTTACACTTGTACCAACTTTGAAATGCTTGCTCATATCGAACAGAGGCATTAAATGCTGCAGTCGAGTGCCAAACTTGTTCCATGGTTTTAATGGAAGCTTGCATTGACCCAGAATTAAACGGTGTGCCAAATTGAGACTTTGTGAAACAAATTTTGAGGAAAGTATAAGTTTTGCGTTCCTTGGAATTAAGGTGTACCTATGAACGGGAATAAGCCTTGAGAAAGTCCTAGAATGGGACGAAACACATGTCGGATGAAGTCTGCAATCATTGGCTGAGAATTTACAAAGACTGGACGCCTGAGATCTGCAACTACTGTTGAAGGAAATTCTCTGTGAACTGTCATTTGTTTCCTAAATTGTTTAAAACTATGTAAATGTTTGAGACCATACAAATTATTAATGTGAATATTCATAAGTACTTTTGTAAATGGAATTAGTAAAGATAATAAGAACCAGAACGATATACACCCACATGTCTATGTATTGATTTTTATTTTTCACCAATCCCCTATTTAATCTGTGTACCTAATTTAAGTATTCATGTGGTAATAACAAATACTATTGAAAACAACTTGATGTGAAAGAATTGAGTTATAGTGTGCTCCACTATTTTTGTGTTGGATTTTGGATTTTCACTGGTCCCTCAAGTACCCTTTTTTACTGCTAGTGACTTCTAAGCACTGTTTTCTCATTTAATCTTTAAAATGAATATCTTGACTTCTGCTTATTGGATTTTTGTTGTTTTGATCTTGTTTTAATCAAATAAATATTATTTATTTTTCTAAACTGGTGTTGAGTCTTTTTGTGATGTCTTTTACTGTGTTACTGTAATTAAGTGTTGCACAAATACTTTACTCATTGCCTTTTCAGTTAAGCCTGCCTGCTCTGTGCAGAGCTACCAGATGGTGATCACAGGCTTAGGGAGTGTATCTGACTTACCCTGACTAGGATTGTGGTCCCTACTTGGATAGGGTGCATACCTCTGTCAACTAGAGACTCAATTTCTAACAATAATAAAATACTTGATACAATTGTCATGAATACTTAGTGCCACAGCAAACCACTGCAAACTTTCACATGTGGGCATACTTGCTTATGTGTGTTTTTTCATGCACAATCTCATTCATACTATTTGTGCAATATAATCGCTTACCCGTACTTCGGGATGGTTCGGGAAATATGTGAATCAATAAGGGAGGCACACCCCTAAGGTCACAAACTTAACATAAAAAGGGTATTACTATTGTAAGTGGTTACTACCTCCAAGCTGTTACTATTACACAAAAGAATATGACTTTCTATCTAATCTGGCTGTTTACAGGTAATATGAATTCCTCCTGAAACATAGAGCATATATTTGCATTGCCATTTGATAGGACCCTCTTGATGTGCTGTTTATAAGGGAAAGGCCCCATCTCTAAGCTTGCTGCTGTTAAGCAAATAAAGAAGTTAATGGGCTAACTTGTGTTGTTTGTGTTCTATCTATGCAACAGTGGTGGCCTTTACGAGCCCAAAGTGCCCTTAGCAACTGTTTTTGATAATGTGACTTGTATGTAGCTTTTTAGTCAAGCAGCTTTAGGGTAATGGCCATCTCAAATATGAGTGAGTGAGCCCCCCAGAGCACCCATATTTAGGTCATCAAGGTGGCTGTGCCTGACTTTTGTCCTTGTCAAAACCTGCACTGTTGTTGCCAAACAACTTGTGTTCACCCAGTCAGTAGTTAAAACGTAGCAACAATTTTTTTAAAATGAGACTTTTAGGTAGCTTTGTAGTTGAATGGACATAATATAACGTTCACTACAGATATCAGTGAGCCCTTCCAGTAAACCCAAACTCACATCGTCAAGGTGGTCATGTCTCCCTTGCAACCTAGGCTTACCTCATATTGTTGCTACCGAACAACTTGTGTTTCCTCGGTTGGGAGTTTTAAAAAGGGGGACGGTGTGGCTAGTGGAGAGGTGTCAGGGTGTGGTGAGATTGGAATGTCCTGACACTATCATGCGCTAGGCATTTTGGGAAGTGTAGTCTTTCCTTTGCTCACATTTGTGGTAGTTGCTGACTGCAGCTGATCGCTAGTAGACAGAATCAAAAAGAGTCTTATCTTTTGTCTTGTTTTTGTGAGCTGCAAAAAGGAATGAAAGGTGATGTGGCTTTTATTCTTGGTCTCCCTAGTGTCATTCTACATAATACAATAATATAATCTTCTAATTCCTCACTAATGTTCTTCAATAGACTTAATGGTGATCTCACTCTAATTGGATTTTGTTGCTAAGATGGGTGGTGCTAATAACACAGTGACATAAACTGTCTGTCAATGTGAGGGAGTTTGTTGATATATGTGTCTTGTGGTAACCCCAATGAAATTGGGTTCTACAATTGTGCAGTTTGTATTGAAGACATTACACTGATTCATGATCCCCTTGATGCAGACTGGTGGTAATTGCCAGTGCTTGTTATTCTTCTCCATGGGTTAACCCTAACTGCCTGCAAGGTATTTTTGGGGTGAAAAGTCAGTAAGACAAATTCTTTATATTCTAATCCAATTATCTACATTCCACCTGGGAGATGGGACCACTCGGCTTCATCGTTGAGGCCCATCTCTGCACTTTTCATCCTGTATATCCAGTGCTGTTCAAAGCAAATAGGGATTTTTCTTATGTATGAGCCAGTAGCTTAACAATCACAGTCCATAAAAGTCATTATCAGAATTTTTCATTTCAACGACGTGACACATTAGTTTTGTGGCTGTTTTCTTACATCTAAAGGTGTATCTGTGCTCGTTAATTTGGGTCAAATCTTCCTGGTTGTCATACTGATGTACTTCAAACCACATTGGCAGTTCAACATGTACATTAGATTCATTGGATCACAGTTAGTATGTTGTTTCAATGTCCAGGGTGTTTTTAACCCAAGATCTAGATCATTTGCCTGCCTCATTAGGGGGCAGACATTACAATGGCCACATGGGTAATGTTCAAAAATGGGTCCAATTCCAAATCAACCGTATGGTGGTTTTCTTGGTCTCAGAGTATTTTGGTCTTGTATGCACATGCAAATCCCTTAAAGAACTGTCATGTCTAAAGGAAAACATTGGTTTCCCAAAGTTAAGGGGGCCTGAAGTGAGAATCCTCCAATGTTTGTTGATTACTTTCTTCATTTGATTGGACTATATACCATATGTGGTGACACAAATAAGGCGTTCATGTTTTGGGTTTTCAAATGTTTGCAGCAGAGAGTTTCTGACATTATTACTGGCACTTTTTCTAGCCTTCTTTATATGGTACATGGATAGTTCTTTTCTTCGAGTTTGCTAGTCAATCTCTGACTCTTCTTAGTGCAATTCTGCCTCATTCTTAGGAATCGACCTACTGGTAACTTATTCTTTAGTGATTTTGGGTGGAAACTACTGTACCTCAAGAGATTTTTGCAGTCTATCAGTTTACAATATACGTCTGTTTTACTTCTGGTGTCCTGTGCTCATATACTCAAATCTAGAAAAGGTATAAACTACTTGTCTAATGTCATGGTAAATTTTAGAAAATTGTCTCTTAGGTTAGTCTATCTGGTAAATTTAGACGCTTACGTTTCAGCACCTTTCCAAATAACAAGAAAGTCATCAATATATCTTTTCCAGATTTTTATATTGTTGGTAAATTAATTTTCACTGTCAAAGATGTGTGTAGTTTCAAAATTGTGCACATGGAGGTATGCTATACTTAGGGCAAAGGTGCTTCCCATTGATGTCCTGTGAATCTACAGATTGGAATGATCTTCAAATTTGAAACAGTTCCAGGTGAGAGCCATATGTGCACAATCTAGTACAATATCTATCGATGGATGGAATTCCATGGTGCATTTTTCAACAGAGTCTCTAAAATCTTAAGAAAAACTTCCTGAGAAAAGCGCCTATTAAGTGCCTCGATCATGAGTAAGTCCGAGCTTGGGTCAAAATCAATGTCTTGAAGGATATTCAATATTTCTTTAGTGTTTTTTTCATATGAAGGAGGCTTCAGACCCTTGCAGTCATTAAAGCGGGCCAAAACATGTTGGCAATCTAATTTTGCAAAGAGAGCCGTTGTCATTCTCATATGAAACATGTTATGATTTTAACCATGTTACTGATACCTGTGTAATAAAAAAAAATATCCTCAGGTTTACCAGAAAACATTTTTAACTATCCGAATCTCTGCTTTAATGTCCAGTAGAAATGTATTTAAGAACTCCCATAAATGGTTGAGTACGCCATGGTGGTATCCACCTAACATGGCGTGGATAGGTGCCTACGATGAAACATGCCATGATAACCTGTGGGTGTTTGTTCCATCATCTCTTTTTGAACCCATATTAGGGGATGACCTCTAATCAAGACATAGCCATTCATATGTGTTCACTGGCTTTCTGGGAGGCCGCGACCAGGCCTGTCTCTTTCTCTTACTCTCTCATTTGTGTGTAATTGTGTCACACCTATTTATTTTTGTTATGTTTTAAGTGTGTGCTATTGGGTTTATGGGGTTATAGTGTGGGAAGTTAAGTAAGTAATAAATAATGATAATTAATTATTAAATTGCTTAGTAATTATGTAAAGTGTTTCACAGTTTTTTTTAAATAAATAATTGATAATTGTGAGAAAGTAGACTCTTTCTTGCATGGTTACCCCCACTTTTGGCCTGTTTGTGAGTGTGTGTCAGTGTGTTTTTACTGTGTCACGGGGATCCTGCTATCCAGGACCCCAGTGCTCATAGATAAAAACCTATATGTCAGTATGTTTTTACCTGTCTCACTGGGACCCTGCTAGCCAGGACCCCAGTGCTCATAGTTTGTGGCCTACTGTAGTGCCTAACTGTGTCACTGAGGCTCTGCTAACCAGAACCTCAGGGCTTATGCTCTCTCTGTTTTTAAATTTGTCACTGTAGGCCAGTGACTTCATTTACCAATTTCAATTGGCATATTGGACCCCCCTTATAAGCCCCTAGTATCTTGTACCTAGGTACCCAGTGCACTGGGGTTCCAGGAGATCCATATGGCCTGCAGCATTTCTTTTGCCACTCATAGGGAGCTCAGACAAACCCTTACACAGGACTGCCATTGCAGCCTGCGTGAAATAGTGCACACACTATTTCACAGCCATTTTCACTGCACTTAGGTAACTTATAAGTCACCTATATGTCTAACCTTCACTTGCTGAAGGTTAGGTGCAAAGTTACTAAGTGTGAGGGCACCCTTGCACTACCAAAGGGCGCCCCCACATAGTTCAGGGCCATTTCCCCGGACTTTGTGAGTGCGGGGACGCTATTACACATCTGCACTACACATAGGTCAATACCTATATGTAGCTTCACAATGGTAACTCCGAATATGGCCATGTAACATGTCTAGGATCATGGATTTGTCCCCCCCATTCCAAATCTGGTATTGGGGAGCCAATTCCATGCATACTGGGGGCTCCACCATGGACTCCAGTACTGCCAAACCAGCTCTCTGAGGCTTGCACTGCAGCTACAGCTGCTGCCACCTCACAGACAGGGTTCTGCCCTCCTGGGGTTTGGGCAGCCCAGTCCCAGGAAGGCAGAGCAAAGCATTTCCTCTGAGAGCAGGGTGCTACACCCTCTCCCTTTGGAAATAGATGTTACAGGCTGGGGAGGGGTAGCCTCCCCCAGCCTTTGGAAATGCTTTGAAGGGCACAGATGGTGCCCTCCTTGCATAAACCAGTCTACACTGGTTCAGGGACCCCTTCTCCCCTGCTCTGGTGGGAAACTGGACAAAGGAAAGGAGAGTGACCACTCCCCTGTCCATCACCACCCCAGGGGTGGTGCCCAGAGCTCCTCCAGTGTGTCCCAGACTTCAGCCATCTTGCTTTGCAAGGTGTGGGGCCACTCTGGAGGGCTCTGAGTGGCCAGTGCCAGCAGATGACGTCAGAGACCCCTCCTGATAGGTCCATACCTTATAAGGTAGCCAATCCCCTTCTCAGGGCTATTCAGGGTGTCTCCTGTGGGTTCTCTTCAGATTCTGCTTGCAAGTTTCCTTCAGGAATCCTCTGCAACAACTTCAGACTCTTCTGACCTCGGATCAACCACAGCCTGCTCCAAGAAATGCTGTAACTGCAACAAAGTGTCTACAAGAGACACTTTTCTTCAGCAACCTCAGCTCCAAGTCAACAACTGCAACAGTTTCCACAGTGTGCATGTTATGAGGACTCCCTGTCTTCATCCTGCACCAGATGGACCGAAGAAATCTCCCGTGGAGTGACGGAGTCACTCCCCTGCTCCAAGCAGGCACCTTCCAAGGCGACAACTGGTACCCTGGGACTCCTCTCACGGCAACAAGCATGCTCCTAAGGACACAGAGGGTGGACATCATCAACATAGACTGTCCTGAGGTCCTGCTGACGCTATTTGGACGAGGTAAGACCTTGCATTCCCGAAGAACGACAGTACCCCTGTGTATTGTGTCTTCATCGCCTCCAGAGGCCTCTGTTCTCCGGCGGTGTGTGACCTTCTTTTGTTTTGCTGCATCAACTGCATTTTGCACCTCCTTTGAACCCAGATCCTGTAGCTTCTGGGGGTGCTGGCCGGCATCCTGAGGGCTTTCTAAAGTGCTGAGAGACCCCTCTTCCTCCGCACACAGAGTTGAGGCCCCCAGGTCCCTCCTGGGTCCACCCAGCGCCATTTTGATGAAAAACACCCTTTTGTCGTAGCCAAGGCTTTTTGGTGCCTTCCAACACAAAATCTCATCTGCAACAATCTTCCCGCCGTGGGACATCTTTTGCATTATGCAGAAACCCGTTGGCATCTTCCTAGGGTGCATTCCTGTAGTCTTCTACTAACTGGGGACTCTTCTTTTGCACCCTCTTCTGGCTTGGCAGGGGCTCCTGTCTTTTCTGGAACTTCTTTCAACTTCTGGACTTGGTCCTCTTCCTTTGCAGGTCTTCAGGTCCCATAATCCAGCAGTTGTTCTTTGCAGACTTGGTTGGCTGCTGCAAAATCCCAAAAACGAGGTGTAGTGTGTCCTATGGAAATTCACAGTACTTTTCTCCTGCTTTTCTGGGCTCTGGGGTGGGGTAATTTACTTACCTTTACTGTATTCTTACTCTCCCAGAGATTCTGTACACACTACACTTGTCTAGGGGGGATTTCGTGATACACATTCCACTTTTTTAGTATACGGTTTGTGTTGCCCCTATACCTATTTTCTCCGATTGCATTCTATAGGATTTCCTACTGTTTGCATTGTTCTATGACTATTTACTCGTTAAATTTTGGTGTCTAGTGTATATATTGTGTATAATACTTACCTCCAGAAAGAGTATTGTCTCTAAGATATTTTTGGTACTGTGTCACCCCAAATAAATACCTTTATTTTTGGTAACACTGAGTATTGTCTTTACTTGTGTATTAGTACTGTGTAACTATAAGTGGTATTGCATGAGCTTTGCATGTCTCCTAGTTCAGCCTAAGCTGCTCTGCTATAGCTACATCTATCAGCCTAAGCTGCTAAATCACTACTACTTCACTAATAAGGGATAACTGGACCTGGTATAAGGTGTAAGTACCTAAGGTACCCACTACAAACCAGGCCAGCCTCCTACAATAATTAATTATTAAATTGCTTAGTAATTATGTAACGTATTTCACTGTTTTTTTTATATACATTTTTGGGTTAATTGATAATGTTCATATTAAGAGTTTTACATTTGTTGTAAATTAAAAGGGTTGTTGAAAAATGTTATGTGTTTTCCTACTGTTGCATAAACTGGAGTGGGAATACTAAATTTAACCCTTCTGAAGCCCAATGTTTTCCCTACTGCAGCACGGACTGGAGTGGGAATAATAAATATTACCCGTTTGAAGTCCAGTGCTGTCCCTGCTGTTGCACAGACTGGAGTGGGAATAGTAAATTGTACCCCTCCAAAGTCCAATGCTTTCTCTACTGTCACACAGACTGGAGTGGGCAAGGCCAGCTTTAGGGCACTGCGGGCAGTGCATTGACTTGGGGGAGTGCTGTGTTTAAAAATGTTAAAAACTTTTGTGAACTTCCTTGAGAGTTTAGCAGTTTTCAGGCAACAATAAAAATGTAAAGATAACTCTAGTGATTAATGTTCCTACTGGTGAGAGACAGGAATTGTGTCTACTGGTAGTTTTGGCTTATCATAAAGTAGTGGAGAGGATTAATGTACCTGCTGCAAAGAACATGTACCATGCACATCTCAGAGTTGAGTGTGAGTGAACTATGAGTAGCACTATAAAAAATGAAATGTATGTCAGAGAGAGACTATGGAGATTTGAGGTGCACAGTTTGAGAGTGGTAGTTAGTGAATTCATGGAAAAGGTCATAGGGGGCCAAAAAAGATTGTCACACTTGGTGCCACCAGTGCTAAAGGCAAACCTGGGAGTGGGAATTGTGATTTTAACCCCTCTGAAGTACAACACTTTCCCTGTTGTTGCACAGACTGGATTGTAAATAGTAAATCTTACCGCTCTGAAGCCTAATGCTTTCCCTAATGTTGCACAGACTGGTGTGGAAATAGTATATTTGACTCCTCCAAATTCCAACGCTTTTCTTACTGTTGCACAGGCTGGAGTAGCAGTAGTAAATGTAGCTCCTCCAAAGTCCAACGCTTTCCTTACTGTTGCAGAGAATGGAGTGAGAATAGTAAATTTAATCCCTCCAAAGTCAAGTCCTTTCCTTACTGTTGCACAGACTGGAGTTGGAATAGTGAATCTCAGCCCCCCAAAGTCTAATGCTTTCCTTAATTTTGTACAGCCAACAGAGGCATATGGCCCTTTTGGGCTGCAATTCTCACATGGACAGGAACATTGGTGATCCCCATTCCTTCAAATCATTGGCCTTGCATGAGTAGGAGTGAGATGGTTCTTCAATCATGTCTGCCACATCCATGAGGCAAATAACAGTTTCAAGTGGGCCAGGCGAAAGTTCGGATAGAATGTTAAAGTTCTGTGCAGAGTTCTGTCACACACTAGGCCCACACCACCCAGCATGCACTGTTTTATGGCAACCATAATATATATCACCCTAAGCCCAAAAAAACGAACACTTACCACCCACAAACCCACACCTACCCTAAACCCTAAAGCCTCTTGCGACTCCAAAACCCATACCCACCCTAAACCCTAAAAAAAACCTTACAACCCAAAAAAAACCATACCCTCCCTAAACCCTAAAAACACTTTACCTCCCAAAAACTCATTCCGCCCCTAAACTCTAAAAAAATCCTTACCACCCAAACCCCATACCCACACTAAACCCTAAAAGCTCCTTACCACCCAAAAACCCATACCCACCCTGAGCCCTAAATAAACACCACCCAAAAACTCATACCCACCCTAAAGCCCCCAAAACACTTATAGTTAAGCTCATATTTCACTCTAACAAAACCAGTGAATTTCAGCAGTTAAAGTTACCTGAGCTAACTATCACTTGCACCCTTGCAATGCACTGATTATGACCTCACATATTACATCATCATGACATGGTCAGTGACATCACTGATGACATCACTGATGACATCTCAGTTGACATCACTGGGAGATGGGGTACCCTGGGCTGAAATCAGCCCGGGGAGGGCTGAGATCGGCCCAGAGAGGTGGGCTGTGCAGCCCCATCCTAGCCCAATAGGATGTGCCAATTCCCTGGAGATGGGGTATCTAGGGCTGTTCTGGCCGTGATGGTAATTTCAAAGAAATTAAACCTCACCACAAAGCCCTTTCAGATTTAAACATAGCAGGTGGCCCAGCTGAAGCTAAACTTCTGAAAAGTCGATATGAATTTAACTCCTGGGTTGGCAAGGGAGTTGTAATGGCATGCGTGGTAAAGGCATATTCGCTGTAAAGACATGCGTGGTAATGGCATGCCTGATAGTGTTGCATGCATGGTTAAAACTTCTTGTAAAGACGCTGGGTTCAGGCTTCGTGGTAAAGGCTGTTTCCCCCTATGATGAGCCCTCACTATGTAAAGAAACCTCACACAGTCAATAACATTTGCACAAAATATACAAAAAAGCATAACACGGCACTCAAAAACCCTACAATTAGAGTACAGCATCTATATCTGAAATAGGAGTAAAGGACAGACTAATATAAACAACCCCAACTAATAACGTACAAATTCGTACCTATTCAATGCCCCTATATAAATAGAAAACTTCAATTCAGTTTCTTAACATGCATAATATTACTGTTAACGCGTCCCTTTCTAGTTAATTTATTCACTCTGGGACTCGTTTTAGGCCGATTAATCTTTTGACCCTGATTGAAGACACCTTAAGACGAGATAACTGATCAACATGTCAATCAATATGTCAATAATGTCACCAATATTCACCATAACAAGAAAATTCAGTTTAGTCAATGACATTAATAAGACTCAGAAACCACCATGACCTTTCAGTCATGAATAACCACACCAGTTTGGTAGAATTTGCGATATTTATTCCCTATAGATTACAATTCTAATAGCAAGTTTATAAATCTCAATAGCAAAAAGCTCATCAACAGTGTCATAATTTGGCAACCCGAATAAGACTTCATCAAAGCAAGAATTATGAACACTAGAACATAGCACAAAGTCAGCAGAGGTTATCCTTAGCACATCATTCAACAAAGCATAGATTCAGTCATTTGTCTATTTACGTCCGTTTAATTAACCTCTCAACTAACCTCGAATTAGCATTGGCATGTTGGGCTTCATGCAAAACAATTTAACATCAATTTGGAAAAACTTCTAACTAAGGTCTCTGTCAAAAGAAGCAGTTGGTACCTAGAAAGGAAAAGCAAACAGACAATTACAATGTCATTGTCATATAGTTACCCTCCGCAGTGGGTCAGCATGCAGATTCAGTCTTCGTCCTCAGGACATCAGTTGATTCGCCATCAGCCAAGATTTCAGCAAGACAGGTAAGAAGGATAAAAGAGTACTTCCCTCATAAGGAGGTAAAGTATAAAAACAGGCAAGGTAAGGGCAAGGATGGTTTGGAGAACCAAACAACAAAGGGGGTCATTCTGGCGGGAGCACCGCTAACAGGCTGGCGGTGCCCCGCAGGGCATTCTGACCGCGGCGGTTTGGCCGCGGTCAGAACAGGAAAACCGGCTGTCTCCCGCCGGTTTTCCGCTGCCCTGGGAATCCCCAATGGCGGCGCAGCTTGCTGCGCCGCCATGGGGGATTCCGACCCCCTCACCGCCATCCTGTTCCTGGCGGTTCCGCCCGCCAGTAACAGGATGGCGGTGAGGGGTGTCGTGGGGCCCCTGGGGGCCCCACTTTGTATTTCAGTGTCTGCTTTGCAGACACTGAAATACGCGACGGGTGCCACTGCACCCGTCGCACATCCTCTACTCCGCCGGCTCCATTCGGAGCCGGCATCCTCATGGAGGGGTGTTTCCCACTGGGCTGGCGGGCGGCCTTTTGGCAGTCGCCCGCCAGCCCAGTGGGAAACCCGGAATACCCGCGGCGGTCTTTTGACCGCGCAGCGGTATTCTGGCGGTTCCCTCCAGGCGGGCGGCTCCCGCCGCCCGCCGGGTTCAGAATTACCCCCAAAGTCTCTAAGCAGAGTGACAAAGTGTCTGGGTCATAGCAAAAGTTCACAATGGCATCTCCCTAACTCCTCAACTCATTTCCTTGTGTCATAGGTTTTTATCCCTTTTCTGTTGTACAGTCCCCTAAATTTTAATTGGGTGAGGTTGGCACCCCACTATCTTCATCCAATGGGTTTCCAATGAGTTCATCAAAATTGTCACCCCATAACAGTTCTCACGTAGTTTATTGGTTCTTGTGATTGACGTCTCCAGCGGGTAGAATGTCCGGTATGATTTCATACTCTTGTGGTCCTTTTCGCATCTTTAGTCAGTAGTTCCATTGTCTGTACCCGTTCAGGTGACCTTGTACCTGCGACTAGTCTACACTGTTGCATTTGGCAAGAATGTTTCCCTGAGCAAGTCGAATTTCATGAGAACGGATCTACTACGGTTACTCTCATCTTCTAACTTTTGGAAAAATAAAAGTTCATGTCCTTCAGCAAGTCAGCACACTGTACGTTAGAAAAACACATTTAATATGAAACCAGGCAGCTAGGCCTCGACTCGTGCTAACTAAGGCCTAATGAATTATTAGCAGAACTTTAGCATGTAACCCTTAATATTAGTGTAAAACCATACATTAACCCATCAATTCTACATCATTAGTTCATTATTAGTCAATGTCATTAATCATCGTATACTTTGGCGGCCACTCCCTGTGGGCACATTTCAAGCACGCGTTTAGCAAAAATACATTAATACATTTTCTAAGCAGCATTATTACGCATTAGTTCATAATCATTTCATGTTAATTTCTGAGTATATAAGCTACGCTCTCTCATTACAACAAGACTCTGTCAGTACAACATAGTTCACAAAGTGTGGACTCAAATCAAGGCAATCTTCTTTCTACAAAGCCGTGCCCTGAATATAAATTTTGCAGTTCAGAATTGAATACATAATATAACGGGTTTGCTGCACAAGATCCTCTCTTCTTTGACTAATATTAAATTTATCCAGAAAAGTTTCAGCCAATTTTGTTAGCAGTTTTGAATACAAAAAGGAGAAAGGAAGAGAAAACTCATTTATCTTCATGTACTCTGAGAGAGCTTGAGCAATTATTGGATATTTTCTTATAACCTTCTGGGTTCCACTCTACGTAACGCTGATGAAAACAAACAGAACCTAAGATATAGACTGTGCTGAGAAACAGATCTCATATTATTACCCAAATAGACTTCTGGTCATAAACGGTACTTGTAACATAACTAACTTGGAGCAGAGGACTTTTGGTCAATTGCACGTGCAATCTTCAAAAGATAGGGCACGCTGTATTTTGTGTTAAGTACTTGAATTTTTCAACGAGTGAACTTAGTTCAGGGACATTATAGCACTTTACATAAGCACTTAATTACATTACTCAAGGTCAGATCTTCTTACAGAGCCGGCTTTAGCGCTGGTGGCGCCAGGTGCGACAGTCTTTGTTGTGCACCCCCAGTGACCTTGTTGTGCTTATTTGTTGTAATAATGCCACATGCTAGGAATTGTATAAAGGAATGTAGAGTGTGGGGGCAACTTGTGTTATATGTTCTCTGCATCCAGCGAGCATTCCAGTGGTCAGTTACTCCAAAGCTGGCCGAGGGAAAGCTACGCTCTTGTCGTGGGAAAAATAACTTCACACATAAACCCCCTTACTTACCTCTGACTGCCATTACCTCGGAAAGAGGTGCAAGAGACCTGCTTGTACATTAATTTCCTCTCTACCATATTCAAAGGTGCCCCTCATCTCTCCATAGACCCTCTCTCACATGTATTTAATGTTTTATAGCACCATTCATGCTAATATGGAGTGTCAAAGCACTTTCTATCACACACACATTATACAGAGACAATGAATCATACAAGTATGTACATCAAGGTATAGGAAATTTACATAAAACAATTAGGACTACAGGGTACAGAATTAGCATGTCATCTACACTGTTAGGCAGTAGATTTTAAGAGTACTTGGTCTGGAGAAGCATAAACTCGGAATTTAAAACCTAACACAGTGGCCGGGGATAGCTTTACTAATAAGAATTTATTTTTACCCAAACAAACCCTTTTTAACAACCATAGGATATGAAAGACTGGGAACAAGGTTATAAATATATGCCTGGCAGTTTGCATGCAACTATTTGATGCAGATAACATGATTAATGTACATTTTGAAATGATCTCAGTTTTGTCTACTGTCAGTTTTGATTCAACAAAACGGTAGTGCAAAGAGTTAATGTGCCTGCTGCAAAGCACCTGTAACATGCAGATCATAGAGGTACATTTATCGATAGCTCAGCGAGTTACTGCTTTTGTCACAGCGATCCTTCAGTTTCTTCCAGTTCATATGTTGCTATCCTTTTAATAAAGCAAAGACAACTACACACTGGCATCAAAGAGCTGCATGAAAGTGGCAAAGCATAGGCTGAAATCATTATTGTTTTCTTCAATCATTCCTTTTCCAAAGGCTGGTAAAAAGAGTTCCTTTGGGTAGTAATACAGTATTACTAGTATAGACAATTGCAAACACTGTTGTATGTTTAAAAACATGACTTTGTGTTTCTCCAGACCATACACTCTTAACATATGCCTCCCTGTAAGGAATGTGACGCTTACACCTTCTAACCCTCAATGTCTTATGTAACTTTTCTGGTACATTGATTTACACACTTGAATGGTTTATTGTCTCTGTGCAATGAGTATATGTGGTGTAGTGCGCTCTAACATACTACATTGGGATTAGTAGTATTATAAAATAATTTAAATACAATAAATGAATGTGTAAGTGATGTTTACATCTTCATTACTGTAATTGCTCATATAGATACATCTGGAATTCTAATAGAGCATTCATATTTGTTACATGCAGGGGCTGAACAAAGTCAAAACCCTGCCTCCTAATTAGAGTTTCTCTTAAGTACTTGTGAAGTGATAACAAGCTGTGTGCCTTTGTTTCCTTCCACTGCATTGGCATCTAGGGGTTAGGCTTCAGGCAGCTTCCAGCCAGTATGATGCTCCAACAAAAGGGGGGCTGATGGCCATTTAAATTAGATCTTTGTTTTGGGCTGAGCTAGAAGTGAAAATAAGAAATCCTCCTCTCATCTGCAGGTTTCTGCTCCAAACAGAAAACAGACAACTGTGGGTGCGGCTGAATGTGTTCTCGGACAAATTCAGCATATTTCACTAGGTCCAGCATGAGTGTGGGTCAAAAACAGCTGATGGATCCAGGATCCAGCCAGATTCCTCTCATTTTCTCCACTGACAGGACGAAACTAGAGGCCCAAGTAGTCAAAATCGTAAACCATTTGTAACACAATATAATTTGTTCAAACAATTTCTTGGGAATACATTTCCTGCTAACAATCAAGCCGTTAGCAGTTATATTTGGCAGAATTTGACTCCAGTCAATTGTGATTTCAATAACTTTTAAAGCAAATAAATGTTCATGCAAGCATTCTCTGTCCTTTCTAGAGGGGCACCATTAGCACCCTAAATCGGACAGGCAACTAAAATTCAGTCATCATTTGGACAGGTACATGTTTTAGCTCTTAAACATGAATCTAAATCATCAATAAAAATATTTAAAAAGTAGCGGAGTGAGAAAACATCCCAGACTTTAAAAGGCCTGGTTAATTCTTCCACATTACCAAAGCAGCCGTGTTAGAGGAATAAAGTTGAAAGACAATGCCATTCAAATCCCTACTAAAATTAGAAGAAAGTCTCCCTAACTGATCCTATAAATTCCCCACCAGCCAAGCAAAAATGCATGCTGTAGCGAAAAATAACTTCTAGTTGCACAAGAGAGAAAAAACGACACAAGTCTGGTGAGGAAGGGTTTTTCCCACCCAAACCAGTAACACATGGAGTAATTTACCAGATCAGCTCAGTCTAACAGAGAATATCTTGCCATTTAAAAAGGTGCTGAAGATACAGTTATACTAAACCATTCTATATTTTGCTGCTGAACTGAATTAAACACTTGGGGCCAGATGTATGAAAGCTTTTTGCATTCGCAAACGGTGCGAATGCCCGTTTGCGAATGCAAAAAGCCATTTCAGAATGTACGAAAGACATTCCGAACGCAATTTTAAGGAATCGCTAAAATATTGATTCCTTAAAATTGTGACCCTGTTTAGAGAGTCGCAAATTGTGACTCTCCAAATAAGAAATCGCAAATAAGGATTCCTTATTTGTGATTTCTTAGCACATGTAAGAAGCAATTCCTAAATGCGAATTGGGCATTTAGGAATCACTATTTACCACCAAGTTGAACTTGGTGGTAACCATGTGCAAATTTTAAAAATGCATTTAAAATGCATTTTTAAAATTTACATGTAATGCACACATGCCCTTTTGGCATGTGTGCACCTTACATGTTGCAAAAAATGATTTTGGGGTGCAGCAGATGGGGCCTTAGGCCCCCAGCACCCTGGGGTTTTGCATTTCTAAAATTGCGATTTCTGGTTAAGAAATCGCAATTTTGGAAATGCAAAAAATTCGCGTAGGTGTGAATGAGGCCGGTATCGCAATTTGCAATTCGGTAATAGCATTTGCGACTTTTAAGGAAACGCTATTACCGATTCGCAAATGTGATACATTGCATTTTGCGAATCAGAAATAGCGATTTCTTAAAAATCGCTATTTCCGACTCGCAAAAGGCCTCCTTGACACATCTGGCCCTAAATCCATTAACAAATCTAATGTCATGGTCAGAACATGGGTCAGCTTAGATGTAGAAATACAGATTTTTTCAATGAACAACACTGTCTGTGATTGGAATGGATCCAACCACTACTCCAATTAATTAAAACCCCTGGCTATCTAAAACCCTTGACACGCAAATTCCAATTTGAAACTGATTGGCTGGATCTACAGAGAATAACATACAACTATTGTTTCTTTCAAGAACGCAAACTAGAGAATGTAAAGACCTGCAAACTAAAGCAAAAGTGTCAAAGGAATGATGCTGTAGAGTCATGTATGGCTTACCTTGACTAAAGCATACAACAGAATTACCTTTACAAAAGCATCTTTGAAGATTTGTGTACTTCAAAAAACGTGTTTATGGTTGATTAGGAACACTTGTTTCAATAGTTTACTAACACTGCCATAACATTATAACAAGCGGAATTTGACAACCTTACATAAACAAAAATATACTCTTTAGAAGTGCCAACGAGGCAGCGTTATATTGCAGCACCCATGATGCAAGTACAGAAGTCGACACCTGAAGGACTGTAGCAGAGGTTAGAGAGAAAGGGGCATATTTATACTCCGTTTGCGCCGGAATTGCGTCGTTTTTTTTAACGCAATGTCGACGCAAAACTAACTCCATATTTATACTTTGGCGTTAGACGCGTCTAGCGCCAAAGTCCATGGAGTTTGCGTCATTTTTTTGCGTGGACACCTACTTTGCGTTAATTATATGCAAGGTAGGCGTTCCCGTCTAAAAAATCGACTCCGAGGCATGTGCGTCGGATTTATACTCCCGGGCAAAATTCACGCCCGGGAGTGGGTGGGTCAAAAAAAATGACGTACGGCCGCTTTTGCGACGTTTTTTAGCGCCTGCAAAAGGCAGGCGTTAAGGGACCTGTGGGCTCTGAAGGAGCCCAGAGGTGCCCTCCCATGCCCCCAGGGACACCCCCTGTCACCCTTGCCCACCCCAGGAGGACACCCAAGGCTGGAGGGACCCATCCCAGGGACATTAAGGTAAGTTCAGGTAAGTGTTTTTTTTTTTCTTTTTTTTGTGGCATAGGGGGGCCTGATTTGTGCCCCCCTACATGCCACTATGCCCAATGACCATGCCCAGGGGACAGAGGTCCCCTGGGCATGGCCATTGGGCAAGGGGGCATGACTCCTGTCTTTGCTAAGACAGGAGTCATTTCTATGGGGGTTGGGAGTGAAAAAAAATGGCGCAAATCGGGTTGAGGCGAAAAAATTGCCTCAACCTGACTTGCCCCATTTCTTGACGCCCAAGCCCCATATCCCGCTACGCCGGCGCTGCCTGGTGTACGTCGTTTTTTTTAACGCACACCAGACGGCGCCGGCGGCTAACGCCGGCTAATGTCATTCAATAAATACGGCACCCGCATGGTGCTTCAGAATGGCGTTAGCCGGCGCTAATTTTTTTGACGCAAAACTGCGTTCGCTCAGTTTTGCGTCAAAAAGTATAAATATGGGCCAAAGTGTCTTCCTGAATCAGACTTAGAGAACTCAAATCCACCCTTCAGCATGTTACATAATTCCAATGGTGCGACAACTGCCCCTGGTCAACGTGCACATACTCCGATGATCATGCAAAATCTGTGGGATCTCCAGAGCTGCAGAGGTTGGATTTTTAACTCTCTTAGTTCAATGAACCAACATTGAATTGGAAAGCCAATTTGACTTTAGCCCTAACAAGCCCACTGTGCAATCGTAAGCCGGCAGTGTTTTCAGGTTACTATCCGTCCCATTACAAGAGTTCGGGGACACAGTGACAATTCAGACTTTTTTGTTTTTTTGAAGAAAACACTAAAATATAGCACTAAGAAATTAGGACATATAATTTAAAATGTGTATTTCAAACTCCTTAGCTTAGTGCACAAAAAATATTGTTACCCACACAGAATGCAAAAATAAATGCAGATAGGCATTTTAGCGAGTTTCTGACATCATAACACCCTTATCCCTAAGCACTATGCTAGACAGCAAGCCTGCATTTGGAATTTCTTGAGAGGAATCACACATGATACCTTTAAATAAATGGCTTCATCTATTCTATATTAGAGTTCTGCTGAGAAATGAAATGTGTGTTGTGAAGAACACTTGCTGCACGGCTTCTGAAATGTCTCTCTGACTGAGAGTGGCTAGCCTGGCAATCTTGTATGCCCTGTGGCAATATTTCTAGCACAAAGACCTCACATTTCAATGATCAAATTCTGGGGTTTATGTACTGAATGACCATTGATTTCATCTCACATTAAAAAAATAAGAAAAACGGGGTTTAGAGACACTACTTCTGCAAAACGAAACCAATATGGCACAAAATACGGCAGCTCTATCCACATGTTAATCTCAAGCATCCCTCTTTGTAAATAATTTAAAGAATGGTAGCCTTAGTGTATTGAGCCATAGTGTAATTACCACGTTCGATAGCAGATACAATGAAACATCTCAAACTACAGAGAGTCTGACTATTACGATATCAGCATTTTTGCATGTCTTCTAAGAATGTCACACTTTCTATTAAAGATAAAGAAGAGCTACCAGAAGGCAAGGAATGAAAACAGTCTGACTAAATGAGACCTGTCATGTGTTCAAGACAATCTCCAGATTGTGGCTTGAGATATCACTATTTTGAGACATGTATAAAATGCCTTGAACTTTATATATTTCATAACATTTACTTTAAAAAAATCATAAAACTTAAGAACAAATACAAATGTAAAAATATTACATTTGAAAGCATTTTAAGAGTACATGCGTGTTGATCTAAATTAAACCAGACACTATGGCCCTCATTACAACATTGGCAGTAAAAGCCACTTACCGCCGTGCAGAAGACCGCCAACACACCGCCGAGGCCGCGGAATTCCGCCACAGCTATTATGACCCACATCTCGGAATCCGCCAAAAGTCAGACACCCACACAAGTCCGCCACACCAAAGGTCAGTGATAAACTGGCGAAAACAAAACCAACACCGTCACGCCAACAGAAATACGCCCACACTATCACGACACACGAATCCACACAGCGGTCTTTCATCCGCGGTATTCCACTGGCGGTACACACCGCTGCGCTCAAAATACACACACTCTTACAAAACATCCCCACACCTGGGACACATACACACACCGCTCCCACACACCCATTACAATATAAAACACCCACCCACATCACCCACAAACCCCCACAACAAAAAATTCAGAAAGAAGGCCAGAGAGAGACACCACCAGCAAGAACAACAGCATCCACAGGCACACAACAGCATCACCCACACAACTTCCACGCACCTCACACAACACACCACTACATATCACCACACTTATCACCACACACTCCACCCCACACATCACCTACACCACCCCATGGCACAGCAAAGACACCCCAGGTTCTCGGAGGAGGAGCTCAGGGTCATGGTGGAGGAAATCGTCCGGGTAGAGCCACAGCTATTCGGAGCACAGGTGCAGCACACCTCCATAGCTAGGAAGATGAAGCTATGGCAAAGAATAGTGGACAGGGTCAACACAGTGGGACAATACCCAAGAAATCGGGAGGACATCAGGAAGAGGTGGAACGACCTACGGGGGAAGGTGCGTTCCGTGGTCTCAAGACACCACCTGGCGGTTCAGCAGACTGGCGGCGGACCCCCACCTTCTACCCCACAACAAACAACATGGGAGGAGCAGGTCTTGGCGATTCTGCATCCTGAGGGCCTCGCAGGAGTAGGTGGAGGAATGGACTCTGGTAAGTCAAAGCTTTACTATTACATCCCCCACCCTACCTGCATGCTATCACGTACCCCCACCCTCACCCTCACCCCCAGCACCCCAACTCCTCACAAATGTCCCAACATCACAAACCACACATCCCAACACCAAGCCCTGCATGCAACTACAAAGCATGGACACCCATCACCAAAGCATGGCCACTGCACATACCCATACACCCCCCAAACCACCATCACACACGCTCCCACACAGGAATGCTAGCACTGGGGTACACGGTCACCCACCCATTGCACACCATTACACACACAGATTTAACAAACATCCTTTTATACCCCTGCAGGACCCCTACCCAACGTCACCAGACAGGAGGGTCCACACATGTCCACACCACTAACAGAGGAGGCCCACAGTGATGACAGCACCTCTGTCCAACTGGATCTAGATGACCAGCCCGGACCATCGGGGACCTCTGGACAGTCGGTTCCCCTCACACAGGCACAGGACACCACAGACCTTCCCCCCTCTGGAAACACCAGCACAGCACCCACCCAGCGGGCCCATACCTCCGTCCCCAGGACACGTCAATCAGCTGTGTGTCCACCACTACAGGGAACCCAGGATAACCCACCACCCCAACAACAACAGGGACCTGGGGGCAGTGGTAGTGGGCACACGGTCCAGGGGACGGAGGCACTGGAACACAGGGGAACTGGGAGGGCTGCCGTGCGACAGGGGGCGGACAGGCCAAGGGAACCCACTCTCCACTAGGCCCTCTCCTCCATCATGGGAGCATACCACCACTCCCAGGAGACCATGGCAACGGTACTGGCCAAGTTTCAGGAGACCCAGCGCATGCAGGAGGAACAGTATATGGGCTTCAGGGAGGAACTCAGAACCATCAGCTCCACCCTGGGCACCATCGTAGGGGTGCTGAAGAAACTACTCAACACCAGGAGGGACACTGTGGCACTACAAGGGGCCCCTGACACTAGCATGGACGATGAACTGCCCACCACCTCTGCCGGCGCTAGTGGACAGGACGCCCCGCCACAGGACCACCACACCAGCACCCCACCCCCTGCAGAGGGACAACCACCCCGCAAACGGTCCCTGAGATCCAGGAACAAGACAGAGAACGATGCCAAAACCCCCGCCAAGAAATGAGGCCACCCTGATTGTCATCCTACAGTCCCACTTTGTCACCCTGACCATAATTAAACTGCCCCAGCTCCACTTCCTATGCCCATATGGGCAATGCACCTGTGAGACTAATAGACTGGACTCTGCCATGGACACTCCTCCGCCATCACCCCTCACCATTTCACTACCCCCTCCAATTTTGAGCATTTAAATAAACACACCTAAAGCACAAAATGATCTGGAGTCTGTCTGTGATTTCGAAATAGTGTATTAGCAATTACAGTGACAAAATGTTTTTGAAATAGTAATGTCAACATACCTATGTCACACAGCTCTAGTCCATGAGGAATCTAAGCAGATGTCACACAGTGGGACCCACATCTGTGAAACCGTAAGGGAAAGTGACAACTCAGTGACCATACACTGGGTGAAAACGACAGACAGGAGAGAGGTAGTAGTGTTAAAGTACATGTAGTAGGCAGGATTGTATTCTTACCTGTGTCTCACTGGAAATATTGCTGGATCACTGAGTCCCTGTTGTGCATGTCTTCTTCCTCTGCTTCCTCCTCATCACTGTCCACAGGCTCCACAGCTGCAACAACACCGCCATCTGGACCATCCTCCTGCAGAAAAGGCACCTGGCGTCGCAAAGCCAAGTTGTGAAGCATACAGCAGGCCACGATGATCTGGCACACCTTCTTTGGTGAGTAGAATAGGGATCCACCTGTCATATGGAGGCACCTGAACCTGGCCTTCAGGAGGCCGAAGGTCCGCTCGATCACCCTCCTAGTTCGTCCATGGGCCTCATTGTAGCGTTCCTCTGCCCTGGTCCTGGGATTCCTCACTGGGGTCAGTAGCCATGACAGGTTGGGGTAACCAGAGTCACCTGCAAATGGTGAGGGGCAACTGTTAGACACACACTAACCTGGAGGGATAACCCCAGAGCCAGACAACCATTCCCACTGACT